>NC_143584.1:101745369-101907698 GCF_048544385.1 Mastigoproctus giganteus | reverse complement strand
ACCACATTTATCAACACTTTAGTGAAACTAGTGATAGCACTGGCGGGATTAGTTTTTTAGCTATAGCAAAGGTGCTAGTTTGAAAGATTTGTTTGAAATTTCTAATAAATATTACATTTAATATTAAAGTGTTTCTTATTTTCATTTCGATGCCTTATGCTTGTATTTCACTGTGTACTGTCTATGTACAGTCATATTATGAAGGCACATATAATACATACATAGACAAAATTTTAGACTAGTTTTTCTTATATATTTAATATCTTGGAACGGAACCCTTTTATTATTATGGGAGCCATAACTCAGTATTAGCGTTTTCGGTATTCACGGCATTTCTCAGGAATGTAACCCCCGCGAATAGTGGGGGTTTATTGTATTTTAAATAAATAAAGACAAAAAACAGCAATAGAATTAGGACAGTAGGAACGTTCATATTATACTCGTACACACTAACAGTTTTACAAATGGGAAGTACAGTAGAAAAAAGACAGTAGAAAAATAAAAAGCAAAGAAAAAGTTATTAAATAAAACTAAGCTTGCTGGGGTTGTGAGGCCCAACCTTATAGTAAGGGCTCTGGCATTTGTAAGCATTAGTATAAAAGGGAGCTAATACCAAATTCTTGTATTAAAATGAAAAATATATGTGTCGAAACATGCTGAGAAACGAATCTAGAACAAAACTGAAAGTATAATAAGAAAGTGAAAGATATCTGGAAATTTCAAGAAATGCGCAGCAAAAATAAGCTGGCAGGAAAAAATATATGCATATCAGACTGATAAAGGCGGGAGGAGGGGGGGGGGATGACGCACACATATTCAGTAGAGTAGATGAATGCATGCAAACTTAACCACATTAACAATAAACTGCATGAAAAAGCAATTTATAGCAGCGTAGTGGACTTAATAGTAAGCTGCAAAGAAACGCGAAACAGTGGGAAAACAGTGACCTCTATGGTCTTATTTAGAATTCAAGTGTATGAAGATAATTTAAAATTAGTGTTGAAAAAAGAAATGTGGTTGGAATATTCCAATACTATTCCTTTTCCAACGCTAATTTTAAATTATCGACAACTACAACCTATAATTTTTATTAATTATATAATATTCATTATATAATATAATTCTAGCAGTAAGCTACAGAATCTTGAAATAACTGGGAGTAAAGTGGAGGAGAAACTGTTGAAGATAAACACAAGAAAGGCACTCGGGGTGGATGGGATCTATCCAGTTATATTAAAGAAGGCAGCAAAGGAAGTAAGCAAATCCATAGCCATAATTATGAGAGCTTCCTTAGACACGGGAGGTACCCATGGACTGGAGATGTGCAAATATTACCCCAAATCACAAAGGAGGATCAAAGGGCGATAAGTACAGTAAATCCCCGCTATTCGCGGGGGTTACGTTCCTGAGAAATGCCACGAATACCGAAAACACGAATACTGAGTTATGGCTCCCATAGTAATAAAGGGGTTCCGTTCCAAAGTATGAAATACAGTAAACCCCCGCTATTCGCGGTCGCTGATTTAATATAAAATGAAACCTAAAAAAATGTGAATTTGAAAGCGCCGTGAACATTTTCCGCCATAAAAAACATGGGCATGGCTAAAATTATCTTCACCGGTCAAAACAGCACTCGGTGGGTGGGGGAAAGGGGTCACAAAGTTTCTCGCTAATCCTTGTTCAATATGTGTTATGCTCTAGTCATGGAAGGTTTCGTCGTTTGCTTTTAATTTATATGCTTATAAATTGAATAAATTTATCAATTTATATGCTACAAAAGTGATAAATCTACCGTTTTGCAGTGTAAAACAGACTTTTTCGAGTGTGTTAATGGAAGAAAGTGACTTTATTGTGGACATTCTTTCTAACTCGTACAAAAATATGGCTACGAATAACACGGGAAATGTGAAAAGATCAAAGAAGGTGATGACATTAGCGAATAAAATTGATTTATTAGATAAAATTTCTAATGGTGAAAGTGTCTCCTCAGTGGCAAAACATTATAAAATCAATGAGTCAACGGTACGATCAATCAAGAAATCGGAAGAAAAAATCTGCCGTGGTGGCCGTGAAAACGTGCTAATTGCTTCATAAATTTGCTCTGTAACTCGTGATGTTAAATTAGAAAAAAATGGAAAAAGCTTTAAATCTGTGGATAGAAGACCGAACTCAAAATAAAATTCAGTTAAGTTCACTCATCATTCATGAAAAGGCAAAACTCCTTTATCAACACTTTAGCGAAACTGGTGATAGCACGGGTGGGATAAGTTTTTTAGGTAGCAAAGGCACTGGTTTGAAAGATTTGTTTGAAATTTCTAATAAATATTACATTTAATATTAAATTATTTCTTATTTTCATTTCGATGCCATATGCTTGCATTTCACTATGTACTGTCTATGTACATAGTCATATTATGAAGGTACATATAATACATACATAGACAAAATTTTAGACTAGTTTTTCTTATATATTTCATACTTTGGAACAGAACCCCTTTATTACTATGGGAGCCATAACTCGGTATTCGCGTTTTCTGTATTTGCGGCATTTCTCAGGAACGTAACTCAGTAGTTTATGTATATAAGAAAAACTAGTCTAAAATTTTGTCTATGTATGTATTATATGTATCTTTATAATATGACTATGTACATAGACAGTACATAGTGAAATGCAAGCACATGGCATCGAAATGAAAATAAGAAACAATTTAATATTAAAATTTTGATCATAAAATTTTAATATTAAATTGAGTTTGTTTGTTATTTGGATTTTAGGAGCATTAGCAACTAAGGTCATATTGCTCTGGGATATGCGGTGGTCATTCCCTGAGCTTTCCGCATCCTCCGTATTTGGTGGTGACGGGGTCGAACCCCGGTCTAATCAAGAAGCGTGTGCTACGCACTGCTGCTCCTTCCCACCTGGCTACGGAGGCCCCTATTAAATTGAGTGGGCGGAGTCACAATCCATCAATCACTGCATTCCCCTCCACCATTTTGAAGGGTGCACCATCAACTAAATCTTTACTGAAATTTCAAACAAATCTTTCAAACCAGCACCTTTGCTAGCTAAAAAACTTATCCTGCCAGTGCTATCCCCAGTTTCGCTAAAGTGTCGATAAAGGTGTTTTGCCTTTTCACGAATGATGAGTGAACTTAACGGAATTTTATTATGAGTTCCGTCTTCTATCCACAGATTTAAAGCTCGTTCCATTTTTCTAATTTAACATCACGAGTTACAGAGCAAATTTTTGAAGCAATTAGCACGTTTTCATGGACACTACGGCCGATTTTTTGATTGATCGTACCATTGACTCATTGATTTTATAACGTTTTGCGACTGAGGAGACACTTTCACCATTAGAAATTTTGTCTAATAACTCAATTTTATTCGCTAATGTCATCACCTTCTTTGATATTTTCATATTTCCCTTGTTATTCGTAGCCATATATTTGTACGGGTTAGAAAGAACTTGTCCACAATAAAGTCACTTTCTTCCGTTAACACGCTCGAAAAAGTCTGTTTTACACTCCAAAACGGTAGATTTATTACTTTTGTAAGCATATCAATTTATAAATTGATAAATTTATTCAATTTATAAGCATATAAATTAAATGCAAACGATGAAACCTTCCATGACAAGCGCATAACACCTACTGAACAAGGATTAGCGAGAAACATCCACGCTCACAATTTTGTAACCCCTCTTCCCCCAACCCACTGAGCGCTGTTTTGACTGGGAAAGATAATTTTAGCCACGCCCATGTTTTTTTATGACGGAAAATGTTCACGGTGCTTTAAAATTCACATTTTTTAGGTTTCATTTTATATTAAATCAGCGACCGCTAATACAGATACCGCGAAAAACGGGGGTTGACTGTAATTGCAGACCTGTTAGTTTAACTTCTGTTTCAGAGAAATTAATGGAGGTACTGGTTAAAGAAGCACTGCAGAATCATCTAGACAAGACTTCAGTTATAGCTCGGACACAGCATAGTTTTGTTAAGAGGAAATCTTGTCTGACCAATTTGATTGGATACTATGATGTGGTTACAAAGGAACTGGATGCAGGGAATAACTTTGATATCATAAATTTGGATCTCAGAAAGGCTTCTGATACTATTGTACATGGAAGACTGTGGCATTGGAGGCAAATTGCTGTTATGGATAAAGGGATGATTGAGTAGGAGAAGACAAAGAGTGGTAATCAAGGGGTAGAATTTTTTTGCAGCCTGGACTGTACTTGTTAACAGGAGAGATTGCTACTACAGGGATGGGATACACTTAAATAGAAAGGGTGCAAGAATATTTGCTGATGCTATCGAGGCAGTGTTAGGTGGGTCGGAAAACTGCTAGCTTGGGGGGAGACAAAGACCAATAGGATGACAGTAGCCACTGGCAGAGGTGAAAGAAATTCTTGCACTGCTTCTATTAGAATGAGCAGAAGCCTGAAAAACAAGATGCATGGTATTTCAGAGACTGCTGGGAGCCATTGCGGTACAAGTAAACACATGGGTTGTGTTAGGGTAGCTAAGAATAGAAATAGGTGCACGTATACTTGCGTGTACACTAATGCTAGGAGTTTAGTAAATAAATTTGATGAATTTGAGGTATTGCTCAAAACATCAAAGGCAGATATTGTTGGGATATCAGAGACGTGGTGTCACACAGATATAAGGGATGCAGAACTGCAATTTGGGGAGTACAACGTCTACAGAAAGGATAGACAGGATAGGAAGGGGGGGGAGGGGTTATGCTATTAGTTAAGAAACACATAAAAACCAAGGAAGTGAAGCCAGTCGACATTGCCGGACAGTGCAGTGTTGAGTCAGTTTGGTGTGACATAAGCATTGGGAGATCAAAATTGAGAGTAGGAGTGTGCTTTTTTTTTTTTTTTTTTAGGAGCATTGGCAACTAAGGCCATATTGCTCCGGGAATATGCGGTGGTCATTCCCTGACCTTTCCGCATCCTCCATATTTGGTGGTGAGGGGCTCGAACCCCGGTCTAATCAAGAAGCGTGTGCTAAGCACTGCTGCTCCTTCCCACCTGGCTATGGAGGTGCCGTAGGAGTGTGCTATAGGCCTAATGACTCTGATGAGTATAATAAGGAACTGTACAGGGAAATAGAGTGGGCCAGTAAATCAGAGAGTCTTATAATGGGAGATTTTAATTTCCCAGATATTGACTGGAATTTGGGGGCTGGTTACTCACACACTAGCAGGGCTTTTGTGGATTTATTGGATGATTGTTTTCTACATCAGCATGTTCGGGAGGCAACTAGAGGGAGTAATACTCTTGATTTGATTATCAGCAGTGATTCTTCATGCATTAAGAATCTGCAGATAAATGAACCACTAGGTGGCAGTGATCACAGTGTGCTGAAGTGGGATTTACTCAAAGAGGTAACTACCATTAGGGGTAAAGGGAAGGTTATTGCTTCCGTAAAGGCGACTACGATGGACTGAGACAGTATTTAAATTCTATACAGTGGGACCAACTGATGATGTTACCAACAGCAAATTCAAAATGGGAAGCATTCAAAGAACTTATCTTGGAAGCTACTAGGCTTTACATACCAACTAAGAAATGTTCAAGGTTTAGGCCAAAATGGATGTCAGATGAACTAATGAGGCATATGGCAGAGAAGAAAAATGCATGGGATACTTACAAATTAGCACATGACACAGAAGCCTATGATAGATACAAGTTGATATGCAACCAAGTTACAAAGGAGGTTAGGCAGGCGAAGGCAGATTACGAGAAATCCTTGGCAAGGGATGCAAAGAAAAACAGCAAAGAGTTCTTTACTTATGTAAACTCTAGAAGGAAGGGGATGAATCAGATTGGTCCACTTGATATTGATGGGTCAACTGTTGACGATCCTGCTCAGGTAGCTAACAAACTAAATGAATATTTTGCATCGACATTCACACATGAGGAGTTATTCAGCAAGGGAAATGCCAGAGGTGTATTCAACTCTAGCAGTAAGCTACAGAATCTTGAAATAACTGGGAGTAAAGTGGAGGAGAAACTGTTGAAGATAAACACAAGAAAGGCACCCGGGGTGGATGGAATCTATCGAGTTATATTAAAGGAGGCAGCAAAGGAAGTAAGCAAACCCTTAGCCATAATTATGAGAGCTTCCTTGGACTCAGGGGAGGTACCCATAGACTGGAAATGTGCAAATGTGACCCCAATTCACAAAGGAGGATCAAAGGCTGACACAAGTAATTATAGACCTCTGAGCTTAACTCCTGTTCCAGGAAAATTAATGGAGGCACTGGTTAAAGAAGCACTGCAGGATCATTTAGACAAGACTTCAGTTATAGCTCAGACACAGCATGGTTTTGTTAAGGGGAAGTCTTGCCTGACCAACTTGATTGGATACTATGATGCAGTCACAAAAGAACTGGATGCAGGGAATAACTTTGATATTATATACTTGGATCTTAGAAAGGCTTTTGATACTGTTGCACATGGAAGACTGCTACACAAATTGGAGCAGTGTGACATTGGAGGCAAATTGCTGCTATGGATAAAGGGGTGGTTGAGGAGGAGAAGATAGAGAGTGGTAATCAATGGACACTGCTCATCGTGGACTAATGTTATTAGTGGAGTCCCTCAGGGCTCAGTGTTGGGTCCATTATTGTTTTCTGTATTTATAAATGATATTGATGATGGTATATCAAGCTTAATGTCCAAGTTTGCAGATGATACAAAGGTTGGCAGGGTTGTCAAGGACACTACTGACACTATGCTGCTGCAACAGGATCTGGAAAGGTTGAGCAGATGGGCTGAGAGGTGGCAAATGAAGTTTAACATTGACAAATGTAAAGTACTACACATGGGAAACAGCAACCCCAGAGCAATGTATCAACTCTGTGGTACTACACTGACAGTGGTAGAGAATGAAAGGGACTTGGGGGTGGTTGTGCAGGCAGATATGAAGTTCTCTGAGTAGTGCAGACGGGCTGCAAGAGTAGCTCATGGAGTATTGTCAATGATATACAGGATTTTTTCCAGCAGGGATAAGGAAGTGATTATTCCATTGTATAAGGCAATGGTCAGGCCACACCTAGAGTACTGTATACAGGTCTGGAGGCCTCATTTCAAGAAGGATGTAGAGCTGCTGGAACGAGTACAGAGAAGGGCAACAAGATTAGTGAATGGAACAAAGGGGTGCTCTTATGAAGAAAGGCTTAAGTTTTGCAAATTACAGTGTCTGGAGACTAGGCACCAGCGAGGTGATCTGATAGAGGTGTATAAAGCCTTGAATGGTTTAAGCATGCTCAATGCTGATGGGATTCTTACTCTAGCTCAGAATAATCACCTGAGAGGGCATAAATTCAAACTGAGGAAAGACAGATGTAGGATAGACGTGCGGAAATTTGCCTTTAGCCAGCCGGTGGTTGGTTGGTGGAACAGACTTCCATCCCTTGTGGTGGAGGTTGATAGCCTAAATAAATTTAAGGCTCAGCTGGACAGGTATTTTGAACGAACAGAGGGGTGAAGTGGAAGTGGGGTTTTTTTTTTTGGCTGATGCTGCATAAGCTTGCTTGCTTTCTTGCATCAAATGCCTCTACTAATGCTAATCAGTGGACACTGCTCTTTGTGGACTAATGATATTAGTGTAGTCCCTCAGGGATGAATGTTGATGAATTCCTTCAGTGTTGGGTCCACTGTTGTTTTCTGTATTTATTAATGATATTGACGATAGTATATCAGACTTAATGTCCAAGTTTGGAGAAGATATGAAGGTTAGCAGCGTACTGTCATTAGTGTTAATGACACTAATGACAGTATGCTGCTGCAAAAGGATCTAGAAAAGTTGAGCAGATGGCTGGAGAGGTGGCAACTGAAGTTTGACATTGACAAATATAAAGTACTGCATATGGGAAGCAGTAACCCCAGAGTAACATATCAACTGTGTGGTACTACCACTGACAGTGGTAAATAATGACAAGGACCTGGAAGTAATTGTGCAGGGAGAAATCAAGTTTTCTGAGCAGTGCAGAAGGTCTGCAAGAGAAGCTCATGGTGTCTTGTCAATGATATACAGGAATTTTTCTAGCAGGGATAAGGTTAAAGAAGCACTGCAGGATACACCTTCAGTACTGTATACAGGTCTGGAGGCCTCTACATCCTTCCTAAAATGAGGTTACAACCTAAAACAAAGGGTTGCTCTTACGAAGAAAGGCTTAAGTTTTGCAAATTACAGTGTCTGGAGACTAGGCACCATTAATTTCCCTGATCTGATTGAGGTGTATAAAGCTATAAACGGTTTGAGCATGTTCAATGCTGATGGGATTCTTCCTCTTGCTGAGAATAATCGTCTGAGAGGGCATAAATTCAAATCGAGGAAAGACAGTTGTAGGATATATATACGGAAGTTTGCCTTTAGCCAGCGTGTGGTTGATTGCTGGAACAAATTTCCATCTGTTGTTGTAGAAGTTGACAGCTTAAATAGATTCAAGGCAGAACTAGACAAACATATGGAGCTAGTGGATGAGTTAAATTTGAATTTTTTTTTTATATTTGGCTGATTCTATATAAGCTTGCTTTCTTGCATCATGTGCCTTTACTAATGCTGTGTTGCATCTATCTGGGTGACCTGTGTGATAAAACTGAAATTCAAGGCTAAATTATACTGTTTACAAAGCACTATGCTGTTGGCAAAAAAGGGTATGTAGGACAACTTCAACTCATGAACTAACAAGTATTAGCTGGCACATGCAGATGGACCTGTACGTGATATGCAGAGCTTTTTGTTACATTATAAGAAAAGGTATTAATTTTACTTTTCTGATTATAACTATAGATATTAGTACCAATGTTAAAAAGAAGAATGTGTAATGGAGCAGTTATTGAAATTATTGCAGGTGAGGTGGAATGAAAGTATACCTGGATCACAACTAAACTGTATATGTCTGATGTCAGGTTTTTGTTTAATAACAAGAAGAATAAATGGTTTTTTGACAGTATGTAATTGTCTTATTTGTTTACCGGGCATGATGAGTTATAAACTGGACATGGAAAGTTATAAATTACATTATTTTGATTAGTAAAAAAATTCAGAGCTACAGGGCTCAATAACTTCCACGATTTTTTAATGTATTAAAAAATCAGAGCTTACCTCTTTTTTTTTTTTTGTGGAATGCTTCCACTCAATTCTCTCTCATATGTGATGAATAAAATAAGATGAAAAGAGGTGGAAAAAAACCAAATTAATGAATTTCCTCACTCATAGAGATACGAACAAATCTGATGTGCAATGGAATCGAAAGATGAGAGCCGAATAGAGAGAGATTATTTATATTGGTGCATGCGCAAAAAAGACCAGAAATCCGAAATTAGATAAGGCCATCTCGCATTGATAGAATGTTCGTGTAGTTTCATTTCAAGCGTTTCAGTGATCGATAATTTTATGTAATTGTGTTGTATATTTAAAATTACTGCTTCATCGAATAGGAATACGTGACCATCACTGACCGCATGAAAGGCCAACTCTGCTGCGTTTGTACTCAACGTGCAGACAAAACAGCATATTGCTTGAGACGAAAATCTAACGTGCAACGAGTGGAACCGTCATATGATGAATAACACTGACTACACGAAATCTTGTACACAACATCATTTACCTGTATCAAGCAAGAAGGAAGAATTGTGTGATTTTTATTATATTATGGAGCTTCTGCACTGGCCTGGCTACAATTTTGAATTCAGTATTTCTAAAGAGTTTATTAAGCTGCCTGTACCATTGTTCAATGTACGGTTTGGAAATAAAGTGTATTTTATTGGTATTATTAATGGGTATCATATTTGCTGTTTTATTTTTAGCCTGTAATCTGATTTGATTTATAACAGAGTGAGGATAGCCTCTGTTTAAAAACCTATCGGTTAGTGTAACAATTTCTAAGTATACGGTGGGTTCAGATGTGGAATATTTGTAAGCGTTAAAAAACTGGTTAAATATAATAGATCTCTTATACATGAATGGATGATAACTTCGGTAATGCTGGTACATCCCCAAATTGGTGGGTTTTTGGTAAATGCTAACTTGGATTTTTTGCATGTCACGTGTGAGAGTGAAATTTAAGAAATTTAGGCTTTTGTTTCTATCTGTTCCTCCTCCAGTGTATAATGTAGTCTCATGTGAATATTATTGAATACCCATAGAATGTCCTGAGTGGTGTTGTGATCAGTTATAACAAGTATATCATCAATATATCTCCCATAGAAAGTAATGCAGGGAAGAAACAGTGTTAAATGAATGTTCTCGATATTGGAAACATAGATTTATGCTATAAGACCGCTCAGGTTCAAACCCATCGGTAAACCAAAAACCTGTTTGTATATAGTCTCTTTAAATGTGAAATAGTTAGCTTCAAGAAGAAGTTTGATTAATTTAAAAATTTATTTTTTGGGTAATTTAGTGTGATTTATCGCGATAAAATCTTTGTTTAACAGTTCCCAAACTACATTGTGAGCTTAGCCCACATTTACATTGATGTACAAAGAGGTAACATCTAATGAAAATAATTTATCATGAATGCCAAGCGTAATGTCTTTAATACTATTAAACAAAGTTTCATAATTTTTATGAAACTTTATTTAATAGTATTAAAGTGTGCGACAGCCTTA
Source organism: Mastigoproctus giganteus (assembly GCF_048544385.1). Lineage (NCBI taxonomy): Eukaryota > Metazoa > Arthropoda > Arachnida > Uropygi > Thelyphonidae > Mastigoproctus > Mastigoproctus giganteus. Next base: position 101,897,058 of record NC_143584.1, on the reverse strand, counting down.
TCTAATTTCGGATTTCTGGTCTTTTTTGCACATGTGCCAATATAAATAACCTCTCTCTACATTTCAGAGTCAAATACACACAAAAACACTTCGCGATATTTCCCATCCTTTGAACACAGCGCTCAACCGAAAAGCGTGGTCTACTTAAGGAAGCTGTGCATTTCGTTTAATTTGAGTATTCATCCAAATCGTAACTTTTAATCCGTTTAATTTTAATGGTTTTTAATCTTTTTAATTGTGATTTTAATTTTTTATTATCGGAAGCAGTTTTAACTATTTATTCTGACACAATGTCTTCTCGCACTCATGGTCTTGCTGCGGTGGTTTCGTGTGTTTTGGGGTCGGATTGGGGCTCTCGGCTTTCGATTCCGTTGCAGATCAGATTTGGTCATATCTCTATGAGCAAGGGAATTCATTAATTCTTTTTTTTCACCTTTTTTCATCTTATTTTATTCATCACATGTGGGAGAGAATTGACTGGAAGCATTCCACGAAAAAGATTGAGGTAATCTCTTACTTTTCAATATATTAAAAAATCGTGGTAGTTATTGAGCCCTGTAGCTCTGAATTTTTTTACTAATTCTTAACCCCAGGATCCTGAGCTGGATATCATCATTATTCTCTTTCTTGGTGATTCCCTTCTACTTCTGATTCTCTCTCTCTCTCTCTCTCTCTCTCTAATAATAATAATAATAATAATGATAATAATTTGAATATCTTTCCCCGTTGACTTTGCCCTTAATTCCGCTCTCTCTCTCTCTCTCTCTCTTTCTCTCTCAACAGTCTATAGACATAATACATACATAATCTAAGTTTGACTATGAGAGATTTTTTGTATAATATGGTGCAAAATTACATCAAATTGACACAGAAATATTCCTTCCATGAAAATATTATGCCTAAATTTGCGAGTTAATCTTAATCATAGGTTTCCTGGTATTAGAGAACTGGCTTTTGTTAAGTCGCACCAAATTATTAAACTCACCTTAAATTCTCGTTTTGCGATGAAGAGGTGTTATTATTCTCAGGTGACTGCACTTCATGATAAAACAAAAAAAATATTTACATTCTAATGATTGGACCGTGTTAAAATGCTTTATAGAATTAAGGCAGGACGCATTGGCTATCGACTTAAAAAATAGGCACTCGCTTAAGTTAAATGCTTTACTAACAGTTTCATTTCGAGATCGACTCCCCTTATACAGATGCAATATACCCACCAATAACCCGTGCTTGTGTTCATGCAACAGACGCTCATGCACACAGAATATGTCCACTATTTTTAGACATAACACAGATCCAGCTTACATGTGTTCTTCCCCACATCATACGCATAATAAGGCGACATATAAACAAGTTACTAATTTGTCTTCATATGCGTTATCTGAGGATCAGATTTCTCTCCTTTCGAAGGGTCTGAACTTTAATTTACCTCTTCGTAAACTCCCCAAGAAACAATTTGTGATAGACTTTGGATGTGGTCTCCGCAACATTCCACAAAAAGACTTATTGGTTCAGCAGGTTAATCAGGTAATCAATAACTCCAAAACTCTTTGGGTACTCATACTTAATATGAATGAAATTACAGCATTGCGTAGTCTTAGAGGGAGCAAAGATATTGTTATCCAAAGAGCAGATAAAGGGGACACTGTAGTTATTATGGATAAAACAGACTATTTTAGAAAATTGGATTCTATTATATCGGACAATTCTACTTACAGAGTTATAGACCTGTCTGTATTCACAAATTTAGTAAACCAATACAACAAAACCTTAATTGCATATCGTAAGTGTGATTTTATTTCCATAGTCCAATTAAAAGAGCTGAAAGCGAGGACATACAATGTTCCTATACTTTTTTACTGAAGATGGTGGAGATTATACCATCCAGAACTTAACTTTCTAATATGTGGACATTTACAGAATATGGGCCAATGGACATAGGATCACCGAAAACCTATTTGTATATAGTCTCTTTAAACGCGAAATAGTTAGCTCCAAGAAGAAGTTTGATTAATTTAAAAATTTCTTTTTTGGGTAATTTAGTGTGATTTATCATGATAGAATCTTTGTTTAACAGTTCCCAAACTACATTAAGAGCATAGCCCACATTTACATTAGTGTACAAAGAGGTAACATCTAATGAAAATGATTTATCATGAATGCCAAGCGTAATGTCTTTAATACTATTAAATAAAGTGTCATAATTTTTTATGCCAAACCTAATCAACTGTCTAAATGGTTTAATGGTGTTGTATAAGTGAGCAGCTAAGTGTGGAAACACTTAATTTTTGTATGATACAATAGGGCGTACGGGAAAACTGGGTTTATGGGGCCTTTACAGCCAAGCTGGCAGCGCTGGGGATTGAGGTGGATCCGAGATGTGCCTGTGGGGAGCTTGAGTGCTGGGAGCACATTATGTATGATTGCACCCATTATGAGGACCTCAGGTGCAGACTGATCACTGCAATACACTACCTCCCCAAGAACTTGGAATCACATCTATTGGACTCACTTGAGGAATACAGGGAGCTAAAGGAATATGTCCAAAAACTATTTGGTAGGCGTAAAACATTGATAGCCATCTACAGAAGATAAAAAAAAAAACAAAAAAAACACAGAACATGCGTGGAGAGGACTCAAGGAGAACCTCGCCCAGGAACCTGCTTACTACTAATCATTTAAAACCAGCGATCGCAAGAATAACCCCATGGAGCTGCGGATCTTCCCATGATGAAGAGAACCACAGCCATAGCTAACAGACCAACAATGGACCTGACCAGTGTTCATAGCTGAGGAAAAATATGGCTACCAATGACAGAGAAGACCAACGAAGATAGAGAAACTCCAAGTTGCTGCCTCAACGGAGCCATATTGGCTCTATGCTCTGCACTCTCTTGTGCAGTGCAATTCTTTTACTCCCACACCCGGCAGGGGAGGGAGGTGACGGCTTGCTGTCGCCTCTCTTCCCTGCCACACCATTTCTTCCCTCTGGTGGGGCATGGGCATGCCTCACTGAAAAAATTGGGGGTCACCTACCCTATCGACCCTCTTCTTCCTATTTCACCCACCAGCCTTCATTCTCCCCTCCCAGCACTTTTTCTTGCACAGCGTATAGCCCTACACGTCCAAATACACCAAAAAATTTCGCCCAACCTTTTAGGCACTTCAGAAACAGGCTTTCAGCGTCAAACCCCATATTAGTGCTTTAATGTAAGTGATTTAAAATCAACCGCGGTCGTTCCAATTTTATTTTAGGTCCTAGCCACTAAAATCCCAGGAAAGTAAGTGGCAGGACCTGCCAGAGTACAATTGACTCAATGGTAACACCCGGCTAGCCTCCACGTGGCGAGGTATGGACAACGTCTGGTCCCATTAGGGGCCTGGCGGCCAATAAGCCGGATAAACAATGGGCACAACATATAACACTACTCATGACCCACACACTTCTAAATCTCTGGCTTTGACAGGGTACTGTCACCGATACATAGAACATTCGCGGAGATGGGAGAAATCCCAGGAGCCGCTAGACCCTCAATATACCTCATACCTCATACCTCATACGTTGCATGTTAGATTTACGTGTCAAGCAACATGCTGCTTCCGTCCGCAGGACATGTGCAAATGCGGCGGAGTTGGCCTTTCGTCCTGTGAATGATGGTCACGTATTCCTATTCAATGAAGTGGTAATTTTAAATATACAACACAATTACATAAAATTATTGATCGTTGAAACACTTGAAATGAAACTACACGAAAATTCTATCAATGTGGGACAGCCTTATCTAATTTCAGATTTTTGGTCTTTTTTGCGCATGTGCCAATATAAATAATCCCTCTATATTTCAGAGTTAAATACAGAGTTAAATAAAGAAAGATATTAAAACACATCGTGATATTTCCCATCCTGAGAACACGATGATAAACGAAAAGCGTGATCTGCTTAAGGACGGGAAATGCTGTGCATTTCGTTTAATTTGAGTATTCATCCAAATCGTAACTTTTAATCTGTTTAATTTGAAACCTTCCATCTGATCAACGATCGCCAGTATGGATTCCATCAGTGTCGATCCACTGTGATATTCTGGCTTATGTTACCCATTTATGGACAAATTCAATGGAAAAGTTCGGTGAAACACAAGCAGTTGCTCTTAACATCTCAAAGGCTTTCGATCGTGTTTGGTATAAAGGTCTTCTAAACAATCTCCATCTTATGGTTTGCCAACTGTTTTTTGTAATTGGTTATCCAGTTTTCTCTCTTATTGCTCACTGAGGGTGATGGTAGATGGCTCTCTGTCTTCTATCTTCTCCACTAATGCTGGTGTCCCCCAAGGTTCAGTTCTTTCCCCCACTCTTTTCCTTTTGTATATTAATGACCTTCTTCCATTGACTGGAAATCGTATCCATAGTTTTGCCGATGATAGCACATTGCATTCCACTTTCCATTTTGAGAAACCTTGCCCTACTCAATCAGCTTCAACTTCTCAAAAATCTGCTATCAATTCCTTAAATGCCAATCTCCAGGTAATTCTCCAGTGGGGCAAAGACAACTTAGTTGATTTCAATTCTTCTAAAATTGAGTCGTGTCTTATATCTTGAAAAAGGAATCTTCTGCTCCTATGCTTATCTTAGGTGAAACTCTGATTTCTAGGCAAAATGATATCTCTTTTGGGGATTACTCAGACTTCTAATCTCTCTTGGCACAAGTACATTACAAATATTGCTTTCTCTGCATCTAAAAAAACTTGATTTTCTTTTTTACTCTCAGCGTTACTCTTCTTCCAAACAGCTGTTCACTCTGTACAAATCACAAATCTGCCCTACCATGGAATATTGCTCCCACATCTTAGATGGTGCCCCCAAAACCTCTCCCAGGCTTCTTGATTCTGTTCAGAAGAGGGCAGTTAGGTTAATTAATGATTCATCTCTAACAGAGTCTCTCCACTTGCTGTCTCATAGATGTACTGCTTCTGCTGCATGCCTCTTCAACAGATACTTCCATGGGCATTGTTCTTCTGAATTGGTTTCTATAATTCCCACTCTCTCTCTCTTTCAAAACAGTCCGAACACGTGCTACCACCAGCCAATGTACATTTACTGTTCAAATTCAAACTCAGAAGAACCAACTTTTCATCTTCCTTGTTTATTCATTCAACTGCTGTTTTCTGGAACAACCTTCCTTCACACGTATTTCTTGAAAATTAGTCTACAGAAGTTCAAGTCCAATGTCAACAAATATCTTCTTTCGTCTGCTCAACCTCCAACCCAAGCACGGTACTAAGTACTATAGGTTCTAATACCTCTCGTGTTTGGGGTTCACATAAAAAAAAAAAAAAAAAAAATCTTTTTAATTGTGATTTTAATTATTTATTATCGGAAGCAGTTTTCACTATTTATTCTGACACAATGTCTTCTTTGCACTCATGGTCTTGCCGCAGTGGTTTGATGTGTTTTGAGGTCGGATTGGGGCTGTCGACTTTCAATTCCGTTGCGCATCAGATTTGGTCGTATCTCTATGAGTGAGGGAATTCATTAATTTGTTTTTTTCGCCTTTTTTCATCTTATTTTATTTGTCGCATATGGGAGAGAATTGACTGGAAGCATTCCACGAAAAAGATTGAGGCAATCTCTTACTTTTTAATATATTATTTTGGATTAAAATCAGATCCATTTTGTTTTTGCAAAGCGGAGGAAACTTGGCATCATTTTTTGTACAGTTGTCCAATTTATACTGAGTGGAGACATCAATTGAAGCCTGTGCTATCTGAATTAGCACAGGGTAATTAAGTTAATTATTTGAGTAATGTAAACTATTATTTGGCACTGGAAGAATATGGCATTCTCTTTCTGTTTGGTTAGTAGTCGATCGAGGATCTTGCTGGTGGTATTTTTTTTTTTTTTTTGTTTTCTTTTCCCTTCAACTTGCAGGGTGTTTTTTTTTTTTTTTTTTTTTTTTTTTTTGCACTCCAGGCTTGGACAGCCTGGGAGTGGGATTGCTTGGACCCTCTAGTCTTGCACATCCACTGTGGGTTCAGGATCATAGTGACTGATAGAACAGAAAGAATTAATAGACCCAGGCCCAGCTCCATGTGTCAGGGACGGGAAACAGGTTGCATTTGCCCATGTGGTGGCTGCTCCCTGCTGGAGAAGTGACCTGACAGAACAACACACTACAGTACAATAACATACACATATGCTTTATAGGCCAGCACGAGTTAATTTTGCCTGCAAAATATAGTGAAGATAGACAAAATTGTTGGAGCCATCCAACGGCGTGTATACACACACACATACATATCTTCATTAGTTTTGACAAATTAATGGAAGATCAGTCACTCAATGAATGATTTTTCTGACTTATCTATATTAAACTGTTTCTTTTTTGTTGAAAAAGTTAAATGATTAAAAGAGTGTTGTATACTTTCATCCGGTCTTTAGATAGTAGCAAGGAACTTTTAAAAATGTGTAATGGCCCTTAATTTTTTTATAAAACCCCTCCAGAAGAGAACTGCTATAGCATTTTTTTTCTTGAACTGCTTCACTTTTTTGTCTTGAAGACATTGTTTTATTACTAAAATCAAATGATCCTATGGCCATTGGCCCATATTCTGTAAATGTCTACATCATCCAGAAAGTTAAGTTCTGGATGGTATAATCTCCACCATCTACAGTAAAAGTTCTGACAGAAAGCCCAGATTGTAAAACAAGATAAGATATCTATGTTTCGAACATCTCCAAGAGCATTTGATAAACCAGACCCCATTTTAATAAGTTATTTGAAATATGCAAGTTTGCTAATTAATCTTATGCATTCCTTTTTCCAAATTCTGTTGATTTCACCAAATATTTTTATGCAGGCTCTACTGTCTTTGAACTAGTACTAACTTAAAATATTCTTGGGTCAACACTATTTGAAGACCCATATAAAATAGGATAGTCATTCATTTAAGATTTTACAATTTTCTTTTCCCAGATTTGCACCCTTTTAACCTTATATCAAGGAATGAATATTTCTTATAAAAAGGGGGGGGGGGAAGGTCACACCTGAATAAGTTTAAATTTAAAGAAAGATATATTTTTTGTATACACTATTTACAAGGTAAGATAATTATATCAGCACATACAGAATATATTGGCATTATAACTTCTGAAGGAAACTAACTTTCTGGACTTGACTGGCAGCCACCTTAAAATTAAATGCTCAGCTTAAAACTAACTTTTTATTTTCAATCTCATATAAAACAACCAGCTTTGTATCTAATCTGGAAACAAAATTAACATAGTGGCATTTTTTTTTATATAGTTCCTTCATAGGCCACAATATCTTTTTATTAGTTCAGAAGTTATATTGGCAGCCTCTTTCAGATCAGAAAAAGATTTTATTCTCTCCTAACTGATTTATCTTCAAAATCCTGAAGAGATTATTTTCTACCTAAAACGCTAACTCTATGACAAAGAACTGCTTTCTTCTCAAGTGTTCCATTTTTATTTTTGCTTTGGTATGAAAGAAAACGGAAATTCTATTAGGAGGGGGGAAACAAACAAACAAAAAAAAAAACGATACTGATTAGGGTAAAATGAATCAGGAGGATACGGCGGAAAATCTATGGGTTGCTTGCTAAGGACATTTAATTTACTTTCTCACTGATTCAAGCAAAAAACTTATTTTCTAGGAGGATAATTTTTTTTGGTCTGATTCTGCTACTAATCTGCTGACACTGACAATTGTCTTACTTATGTTAACAGTAGAAGGAAAGGGGTGAATCAGATTGGTTCACTTGCTGTTGATGGTTTAACTCTTGATAAACCTGCTCAGGCTGCTGAGAGGCTGAATGGGTATTTTGCATCTACACTCAGAAGGAGGAATGTTTTAGGGAGGCAGATGACAGAAATTTATCAAGCTCTAACAGGGAGGTGAATGATTTTCTGATAACTGAGGGGAAAGTGGAAGAGAAATTGTTGAAGTTAAATATAAAAAAGTCACCTGGGGTAAGACGGGATATATTCAATCATAATAAGGTTAGGCAGCAAAAGAGGTAAGCAAACCATTACCATATAATTATGCGTGTATCTTTGGATTCAGGGGAGGTGTGGACTCGAGATGTGGGAATGTATCCCCAATTCACAAATGATGATCAAAGGATGATATGAATAATTACAGACCTTTTAATCTAATTTCTGTTCCATGGAATATAATGGAGTTACTGGTTAAAGAAGAAATGCAGGACCATCTAGAGAGGAGAGAATTATAATTAAAACACAGCATGGGTTGTTAAGAAGAGATCTTGTCTAATCAATATGGTTGGATACTATGATGCAGTGACAAAGGAACTGGATGCAAAATAATTTTGATATTATATACTTAGATTTCAGGAAAGCTTCTGATACTGTTGCACATAAAACACTGCGGTACAAATTGGAGCAATGCGGCATTAAGGAAAAGTTGCTGCTATGGATATAGAGTTAGTTTGTTTGTTTAGGGATTTTTTAGGTGCATTGGCATTTATGGCCATAGTGCGCAACATAGGGATGGTTGAGTGGGAGAAGACAGAGAGTGGTTATCAATAGACACTCTTCTTTGTGGGCTAACATTGTTAATGGAGCCCCATATTGTTCAATGCTGGGCTAATTGCTGTTTTCTGTATTTATTAAAGATACTGATGAGAGTATACCAGGTTTATGTCTAGGTTTGTAGATGATACAAAGGTTGGCAGGGTAATTAACAGTAATGAAGGTATGCTGCTGCAACAAGATATAGAAAAATTAGGCAGATGGGCTGAAAAATGGCAATTGAAGTTTAACATTGACAGATGCAAAGTACTGCATATGGGTAGCACTAACCCCAGAGAAATGTACCAATTGTGTGATACTACACTCAGGGTAGTGGAAAATGAAAAAGACCTGGGGGTAATTGTGCAGTCAGATATGAAGTTCTCTGAGCGATGCAGACAGCCTGCCAGGACAGCTCATGGGGTTTTGTCAATGATAGACAAAAATTTTGTTAGCAGTGATAAGAAGGTGATTATCTCACTGTATAAGGCAATGGTTAGGTCACATCTTGAATACTGCATACAGGTCTGGAGGCTAATTTAAGGAAGGATGTAGAATTCTGAGAATGGTGATGAATTTGTGAGGGGCTTATCAAGAAACACTTCAGTTCTGCAAATTGTAGCATTTGGAGACTAATCACCTGTGAGGTGATCTGACTGAGATGTTTAAGGCTTTGAATGACTTGAGCAAACTGAATGCTGATGGGATTCTTGCTCTTGTTCAGACTAGGCACATGAGGAGGCATAAATTCAAAGTGAGGAAAGATAGTTGCAGAATAGATGTGTGAAAGTTTGCCTTCAGCCTACGGAGAGTTGATTGGTGAAACAAGCTTCCATCCATTGTTGTGGAAGTGGGTTGTGTGAAATGAGATTTTTTTTTTTTTTTTTGGCTGATGCTTTATAAGCTTGCTTTCTTGCATCATCTGCCACTATTAATAGTAATAAACTAGTAGCCAAATTCTTGCATCTGCCAACACTGTCTCCAGTACATGATTGGCCACGTAGTGCTCATAGATATTTGTGAACATATTAGTATCACTGGTACACTTGTTAAATAATTTTAATATCTGCTATAAATATATTAGATATTTAATATTTAATTTGCTGTATAAAGATTAAGTTAAAAATCATAGAAAATATTAAAGTTTTATTAAAATTATAATTAAATTTTTATTACGAGTGAATTAAAATGTTGTATATCATCTAAAATCAGTGTGAACAATTTTGTCAAGGTTTGATTCTGTGCGTAAAAATTTAAGGCATCTACTTTTAATATTCTGTAATAAACAAATTTATCAAATTTGTTTGTTATTAGTACTTTTAATTTCCAAATGGCAGCCAAATATGTTTAGGATGTTTGATGTTTACTATTTTTGAAATTTAGGTAATTCAAAATTTTACAATATCTTGAATTTCAAATAAATGTTTTACTGTATATAAAATTACAGTTATTAATTCTCTCATATTTTTAATATTTTTTATTTCATAGTTTTATTAAATGTTTAATAAATTATCTTAATTGAAATAAATTTTAATAAGTTTTTGCTGATTTTTATTGTATTGTTTTCATGTGGCATTCACTGAAAAAAGCCTTATGTTTCGATGTGTTCTGAAAAGTGAAGAAAACTGTTTCCATATAATAAAAAGAAACAAAGAATCTTAATTTAAAAATAGTAATTAGTAAGCGATTCTATGAACTACTTACACTAGATACAGTTTGATGAAGGGGAAATTTTCCACTGTCTTCAAGATTGCACCAATTAGGATCTGCTCCATATGCCAATGCTTCCGACATAACTGGAACATTATGAGCACTAGCAGCCCTGTATAATTCATATGTATTCAAAATTACTATTATTATTTATTTGCTGAAAGAATGATATTAGCGATTCTTTGGAAAATTACCTTAAAATATAGTAATTTGATCCCTCATGAACACTTACTATATGAAAATAACAAAAAACTGCTTCTTTCATTGGCAAAAAAAAGGAACAATTCCTTTGTTAAAAAAATAATAAACCAACCATTCAGGTAAGAAATAATCAATGAATTATAAGAAAAATAAGTTGGTAATACTGACCATACTTTCTAGTATTTGATTACTTACCTCTGACAGGGAAAAAAAAAGAAGCTTAATAATATAGTTCTAGCCATTCCTGGCAATCACCAATAGGGCATGGATTAAAGAGCTGAAAAGACTGAATGGATACTTAACAGATAACAGAACAGATGATATTAGAAAAATGCATTAAACATATAAAAATGGAAATGCTTATTCTGTTCCTCATGGCTAAATCTGATTATATACATGCATGAGCCAAAACATTATGACCAACCCTTGTCTCCATGATAACTTGTACCCCACAACAGCTAGGAGTAATGTCACTAAGCAGCACATTCCCCTATGCAATAGGGAAATGAAATGACCTGATGGAGTTCAAATGGGAAATGATTTGCTGCACTAGGAAGGGGCCAGCATCTCAGAAACTGCCTGGGACAGCTCGTGATTCCTCACCAGAGTGCACAGGGAAATGTTGACCATTCACCATCAAAACCTCAGCCTGCAGTGGGTATGGGAGCATCGTTCTTGGAGATTGCACGACTGGAAAAGAGTTGTCTGGTGTCTGATTAATCAAGGTTTCAGCTCCATTATGCTGATGAATGGATGCATATTTGATGACCAGAAAGAAAATGGCTGCAACCAGACTGCACAACTGGATGAAAACAGGACAGTAGTGGTGGTATCATGATCTGGGGATGTTTTCAACAGGAACATTGAGGGTGTGTTCAACAGGAACAAGGGGACCCAGTGATGTCCTCTCATTTACTTGGTACCCTCGTTCTTGTTGAACACACCTTCAATGCCACTGGCTCCTACCTCGCCACTGTTTCAGACCAAGTTTTGCTTTACATAATGAATGCGCATCCAGATGGCACTAGACTCTTTCATCAAGACAACACCCTTTGTCACAAGCTGCACATTGTGCAGGAATGGTCAGAGGATCATATTCAAGCATTTTGTGTGCTCCCCTGCCCATCAAATTCCTCTCAACATCAATCCCAGCACACTACTGTGGGATGCAATGGAATGCAGCATTCATCAGACCACGTTACAGCCTCGCTCTATTGCCAAACACCAGGACATTTTTCTGCCCAGTGGGTCCAGGATACCTGAGAATGCCTTCTCCAGTCTCACAGAGTCAATAGTATACTGATGGCGTACCACTAGGGACAGGGAGACTATCATTGGTTGACAGTCAAGGAAAACAGTGGTTAGCACATTCTGCCCAGGAACAACAGATGGCTCATGATTGCTCAATTAATGGTAGACTACAACCGTGACGCACAGAAAACAGCCTCTGAGCACACCATCCAGCGGATGCTCTTGTGGATAGGCCTATGGAGTATGTGACCTGTTCATGTGCCCATGCCGACTGACTGTCATCAACAATTCTGCCTGCAGTGGGCACAGAAGCACCATTCCTGGACACTGAATGACTGGAAAAGAGTTGCCTAGTCTGACAAATCAAGGTTCTAGCTCCACCATGCTGATAGATGGGTGAGCAGTGCTCCATCATGCTGATAGAACAGTGAGCAGGTGAACAGTTGGATGAAAACAGGCCATGAGATGGTTATCATCCCCATTTAACACACTACACCACTACCAGATCCTACTTCAGCATTGTTTCAAACCAAGTTTTGCCCAACAAGGGGACAGTGTATTCAGATGGAACCAGATTCTTTCAACAAGACAACACCCTGTCACAAGGCCTGCATTGTGTAAGAATGGTTCAAGGACCATGTGAAGCATTTTGTGTGCTGCCCTGGCTGTCAAATTCCTCCAACATCGATCCCAACATTTGTGCAATGCAGTAGTTAGTTAGTTAGTTAGTTATTTGGTTTTTAGGAGCATTAGCAACTAAGGCCATATTGCTCCGGGATATGCGGCGGTCATTTCCTGACCTTTCCGCATCTTCCGTATTTGGTGGTGACGGGCTCGAACCCCGGTCTAATCAAGAAGCGTCTGCTACGCACTGCTGCTCCTTCCCACCTGGCTACGGAGATGCCCCATGCAGTAGAACACTACAATCGTCAGTCACTGGAGTGAGGAACAGAGAGCCTCACTCCAGTCACTGGGATGTCCTTCTGTCCAGGATACCTTCCACAGTCTTATGGAGTTGATGCCATGCTGGGTGCATGCAGTTATCATGGGAAAGGCGGCCCAATACATTTTTAGGTAGTAATGTTTAGGCTCATGAGTGTATAACTTAAATATAACTCATCTGGAAGTTTGCAAGCTATTAATATGTTTCAGCCTTAAGGTTTTCAACTGCTGTTAGTATCGACACATATTAGTACTGGAAACAATGAAAGGAAATAAGTAAGTTATTATTGGGTATTATTGTTAAATTGTTTTATAATATCTTGATTTACAATGCCAGTTAGTCACTTGCACGAGTGCATCAATTATTTAACTTCAAATTTTAAATTTAACTTGTTAAATTCTGTTTAACATCCCAAACTTGATTCCTGGTTGAAACTTTTCAGATGCAGAACTCAAGGCCAATATCATGAACAAACATAGTATAGTATAGTATACTATATAATAGATTATTGTTAAGTAATACATCTGGAATTTTTCAGACTTCTTAATCCATTAAGAAGTCTGAAATCTTAATCACAGAATATATTAGACATTTCATATAAGGCTTACATTACCATTCAAAATCTTAATACCGGTATTTCGGTATTTTTAATTTATGAAACTGGGATACTGGTATTCCAAAAACAAACATTTTTCTCAATAAATTTTGATGACAATTAGGTGCAATAAAGTAAGGAAAAAATAAGTAATGTAATTACTTGAATTCATGTTTTAAATAAACTTTTATTGGAATAAAAAATATTCTGAAAAAAATTATTAAAAATACAGTTATTCTAATAACAAAAAAAATATATATTGATATTGCAAAGTTTAGTTATGTTTACGCATCCGTACTATCTGTCTGAATAAAGTGAGCTCTTAAGAAACATAAGCATATAGTGTTATCATTTAAACTGGATCTAATTTTGGTACATATTTGATTAGTGGCAGAAAACGTTCTTTCGGATTCTATGCTGGATGGTGCTATTGTACTGAGATAGTCGTAGACAATCTCAGTCTGTATATTCTAGGCTTTGAACTTTTTTAGAAGTAATATTTAAAAAGTATTTCATGAATTTCCCATTCAAGTTTATCTTTTAAAATCTCATTAGAGTGGGGCAATTTCTTATTTTGGAAAGAATTTTCGGAACACTGATGTTTTGTCCCATGTTGGTCTTCCAAGGTTTATCATTTTCTGAAGGAGAAAGACGTTTTATTAAGCGAAGTATAATTTTCACTATATTATCTTTACTGAGTCTGGCAGAAAGCAAAGAGTCAGGATAAGGAATAAAGAAGAGAGCAAAGGGTGCAGTTAAGGAATTATTCACATATATAATGCAAAGAAGAGGACAAATCAGATTGGACCCATATGTAATTGCATGGGATAGCATTAGCCCCAAAAGATGTTGCAGGTGAACTCAACAGTTACTTTGCATCGATATTTACAAAAGAAAAACCCTTTATGTCAATGGGAACATATGGGAGTGAAGTGGAAAAATATGTAATTAATGATATTGAAATTTCATGATTATTTTATAAAAAAACTTTCACACCTATAAGCGAGTAAGGCTCCTGCATTGATGACATATACCCTATAATTTTAAGGGAGATGGCAAGTGAGTGCATTACACCACTAAGGCTAATTATGAGAGCATCACTGGACTCAGGAGAAATTCCGTTGGTTTGGTGCCAATGTATCGGCAATACATAAGGGCGGTTCTAAGAGTGTAGTGGGAAAATACCGACTGGTCAGTCTAACTTCAGTAGTAGGGAAAATCATGGAGGCAATGATCATGGGTGAAATTCAAGATCATTTAGATAGAAATGAAATTCTGAATGATATACAGCACATATCATTTACGGTTTTGTAAAGGGACAATCGGGTTCAACTAATTCTGCTTAGCTATTTTCACAGGGTCACTCATGAGCAAGATTTAGGGAATAATTTCTACATTGTTTTTTTTTAGATTTCAGCAAAGCACTTGATTCAGTCAGAGATGAGAAGTTAATTTATAAGCTGGAACAGGATAAAATCACAGGGAAAATCCTTAGATGGATAGCAGGCTGGCTTGAGAGCACCAGGCAGAGGGTTTTGATAAATGGTTATTCCTCAGATTGGGTTAATGCAAGAAGTGGTAACATAATCATTATCTCAATAATGATCCCCAAGGATCATTATTGAGACAACTGTTATTTTTGATTATCTTAAATAACATCCATGAAGGGATGAAGAGCATGATGTCTAAACTTGCAGGTGATGTACAGATTGGTAGAGTAGCTAATGATCACTGCCAAGCACAGCTTCTTCAGAGTGACCTAGATAGACTTCTGGATGGTCAGAAAAGTGGCAGCTATGCTTTAATTCAGCAAAATGCAAGGACTTACACCTCAGGAACAGCAACCCCAAAATAACTTTTACACTTGGTGAAGTTTAACTAAAGTCAGCACTGGAGGAAAGAGAGTTGGGAGTTACGATACGGTCAGACATGAAGTTCTCCGAGAATTGTGAATGGGTTGAATTAGGACAAAATTTTCATAGTTATAAATGATTCTAGAACTAGGGGCCATAAATTAAAGTTATGGGAGGGGGGAAATAGTTTAGACTGGATTGCAGAAAGTTTTATTTTAGCCAGTGAGTTAGAAATTACTGGAATATGTTACTTAAATGAGTGGCTGGGAAAATTCAAAGGTCAGCTGGATGGGAGGAGGGAAATGCATAGGTTGCCTATTTGCTTTTCTTTTATTATTTATTTTATTTTATTATAATTTTACTCTTTTTTTTTTTTTTTTTTCTCCTGGTGCAACATAAGCCTTAGGCTTCCTTGCACCACATGACCATTACTAATACAAAATAATTTGCTATTGTATTGTGTCCCGCTTTGCAAATACTGAAGAAATTGTAATAAATTTGTACGCTTCTGTGAAGTATGGGGTTTCAATGCCGTATGCAATTCTCTAGCTGTTTCAGAATTTTGATTGCCAAGAGTTCTCATAAAAGTTTTTTTTTGGCAGCATCTGCAGTTAAAAGATTTGCTTCTTTGTGGCATAGTGCATCTATCACTATCTTTCTAGGTATTAATATAGATATAGCCACAAATAATAAATTAAATTCTTCCTCACAGAAATAAATACTTGAATCTAAATAAATTAAAGCTTTCTGCATACAATATCTCAACTCAAAAAAACTTTCAAGCATGGATAATAAACTGCTCCAATGGGTCATGGAATCTAATTGCATTACAAATTATTTCCCAAATTCTGCTGCAGTAAAACTTTCATATTTATAATTTTTGTATATATTTATAATTTTTGGTTTGTGGTTATAAAATCACATAATTATTTTTTATATTAGTACCAAAAAACTGGTATTTTTGTGTCCATACCAGTATTTGAATATTGGAAAAAAAAAAAAAAAAAAGACCAGGATCCCAGTATTCGGAATCTTGGTATTCTAAGCCTTTGTTTCATACCTATTAAGAAACATTGTTCAAGGTTTAGGCCTAAATGGTTGTCAAATGAACTAATGACACTCGTGGCAGAGAAGAAAAATGCAGGGATGCATATAAATTATCAAGCAACAGAGAAGCCTATTGCAGATATAAGCTAGTCTGTAATCAAGTCACAAAGGAGATTAGGCAAATGAAGGCAGATTACCAGAAATCTTTGGCAAAGAATGCTAAAAAAAAACAGCAAGAATTTCTTTACTTATATAAACTCTAAAAGAAAGGGGATGAATCAGATTGGTCCACTTGATATCGATGGTTCGACTGTTGATGATCCAGCTCAGATAGCAAACAAACTAAATGAGTATTCTGCATCTACATTCACACATGAGGAGTTATTAAGGTTTGAAAATGCCAGAAGGTTGCAAATTGTAGCAGAGTGGAGGAGAAATTGTTGAAGTTAAACATAAGAAAGGCACATGGAGTGGATGGGATCTATCCAGTTATATTAAAGGAGACAGCAAAGGAACTAAGCAAACCCTTAGCCATAAGTACGAGAATATCCTTGGACTTGGGGGGGGGGGTCTACACGGGCTGGAGATGTCCCAATGTATCTCCAATTCACAAAGGGGGATCGAAGGGTGACACGAGTAATTACACACCAGTTAGTTTAACTTCTGTTCCAAGTAAAATAATGGATTCACTGGTTAAAGATGCATTGCAGGATCATCTAGACAAGGCTGCAGCAATAATTCAGACACAGCATGGGTTTGTTAAGGGAAAGTCTTGTCTCACAAATCTGATTGGATACTATGATGTGGTTACAAAGGAACTGTATGCAAAAAATAATTTTGATATCATATACTTGGATTTCAGGAAAGCTTTTGACACTGTTGTACATGGAAGACTACTGTACAAATTGGAGCAGAATGGTATTAAGGGTAAGTTGCTACAATGGATAAAAGGTTGGTTGAGCGGGAGAAGACAAAGGGTGATAATAAATAGGCGCTGATCTTTGTGGACTAATGTTATTAGTGGAGTTCCTCAGGGTTCGGTGTTGGGCCCACTGTTGTTTTGTATGTTTATCAATGATATTGATGAAGGTTATATCAGGCTTAGTGTCAAAGTTTGCAAATGATACAAAGGTTGCCAGGGTTGTTAGGTTTAACATTGACAAATGCAAAGTACTGCATATGGGTAGAAGTAACCCCAGAGGAACATACCAACTGTGTAGTACTACACTTAGGGTGGTAGAAAATGAAAAAGACCTGGGAGTAATTGTGCTGTTATGCTATGTTATTTTGGTTTTTAGGAGAATTAGCAACTAAGGCCATATTGCTCCGAGAATATGCGGTGGTCATTCCCTGACCTTTCCGCATCCTCCGTATTTGGTGGTGGTGATGGGCTCGAACCCCGGTCTAATTTAGAAGCGTGTGTTACATACTGCTGCTCCTTCCCACCTGGCTACAGAAGCGCCAGTAACTGTGCAGTCAGATATGAAGTTTTCTAAGCAATGCAGTCAGGCTGCAAGAGCAGGTCATGGGGTTTGTCAATGATATACAGGAATTTTGCTAGCAGGGAAAAGAAGATGATTATTGCTTTGTATAAGGTCAGGACCTGGAGGCCTCATTTTAGGAAGGATACAGATTTGCTTGATGGTGCAAGAAGGGGAACAAGATTGGTGAGGGAAATGAAGAGATCCTCTTACCAAGAGAGGCTTAAGTTCTGCAAATTGCAGTGGCTGGAGACTAGGCACCTGCGAGGTGATCTGATTGAGGTGTATAAGGCCTTGAATGGGTTGGACACTCTGAATTCTGATGGGTTTTTTCCATTTGCTCAGATTACGAACCTAAGAAGGCATAAATTCAAACTGAGGAAAGACAGTTGTAGAATAGATGTGCGGAAATTTGCCTTTAGCCAGCGGGTGGTTAATTATTGCTGGAACAAACTTCCATCTGTCGTTGTGGAAGTTGCTAGCTTAAATAAATTCAAGGAGGAACTGGACATTTAGAGGGAATGGTTGTGTGAATTTTTTTTTTTTTTTTTGGCTGATGTTACATAAGCTTATACACTTGCTTTCTTGCATCACATTACTCTATTACTATTATTATCGAGCACCAGCAGTATTCTGCGGCTATCTTTGGTGAAATGGGCTTCAGAAAATCACCCAATAATTAGCAAATTTAGATCTCAGGCTGCCAGTTTGCTTATATATACTGCTGGAAATTAGAAATTTAATCCTATAAAACATCATCATCTGGAATGATGCATGATGATGATGTTTGCAGACTTTCAGTTGTCCATTTTACAATCTTCAAAAGTCTGCAAACATTTCTATATTCTACACTCCATTTTAGAGCAGTCAATAATTTTTGAGCATATATCTAACAAAATCGGAGGAAAACATAAATAAATCCCACAGTTTAAAATACACTGTGTATTTTAAATAAATGAAAATAAAATGAAATGCAAATGTTTCATGAGTGTAAGACATTTATATTTTTGTATGTTTCTCTCATACAAATATATAAAGGTATGTAGTTAATATTGGACTTTATAAAAGAGCAAGAGTTTTTTGCACATCTTTTTCGTGTTTCTATACATTGGGTAGCCAAGGAGGTAGTACAGAAAGTTTAAGACACAAGGGCTGAAATGTACTTAAGTTCATAGCTTTAAGTTCACACACACACACACACACACACACACACACACACACACACACACACACACACACACACACACACACACACACACACACACACACACACACACACATCCCTACGAGTGAAAACATTATGACCAGTGAGTCGTTATGCAAATCGAAGCAACTGCAGGTGAACTACGGCACGTGCACAGCTTGGGACATGGTATAAAAAACACCTGATAGTGAGCTACATTAATCAGTGTTACTCTTGTTCTTCAGATGGGAAAAGCAGCAGACTTAAGTGAGTTTGACAAAGGCCAAATTGTAATGGCCAGACAACTGGGTCAGCTCATATCTGAAATGGCACGGCTGGTGGGGTGCTTATGGTCAGCCGTGGTTAGTACCTACCAAAAGTGGTCAGAGGAGTTAGAACCTATGAACCACCGGCGAGGTGTTGGATGACCATGGCTCTTGATGCTCGAGGTGAGCGAAGGCTCTCCTGGATGGTACGTGGCAACAGAAGGGAGATTGTGGCACAACTCGCATAATTGGAATCCTCGTGATAGGAGTAATGTGTCACAACACACAGTAAATCGAACCTTGCTGAAAATGGGACTGTGTAGCCGCAGACTGCTCTGAGTGCCCATGCTAACCACAGTTCACCGGCGACAGCACCTACAATGGGCATGCAAGCATCAAAAGTGGACTTTGAGTGATTGGAAGAAGGTCGTCTGGTCTGATGAATCACGTTTCCTGTTGCACAATATAGATGGCCGGGTATGTGTGTGTCATTTACTTGGGGAAGTGATGGCATCTGGATGCACCTTGGACGAAATCAAGCCGATGACGGTGGTGTCATACTTTGGGTGACATTCTGCTGGGATACCCTGGGTTCAGTCATCCATGTGCTGGGCACTCTGGCGTCTGCTACCTACCTAAACATCATTGCTGACCACGTATACCCTTTCATGGGAATGGTCTTCCCCTCTGGCAGTGCAGTATTTCAGCAGGATAATGCGACATGCCACACCACCCAGATTGTTCGAGACTGGTTTGCAGAACACGAGGATGACTTCCAGGCATTGCCCTGACCTCCAAATTCCCCAGACATCAATCCCATCGAGCATCTGTGGTTTGTGCTGGAACAGCAACTCTGATCTGCGGTGTGTCAACCACGGACCTTACAGGAGTTAAAAGATCTGCTGGTTACGTGTTGGTACCAGATACCACAAGACACATTTAGAAATCTTGTAGCGTCCATGCCTCGCTGGGTACTGTTTTGGCTACATGTGGAGGACCATCATCATATTAGGTAGGTGGTCATAGTGTTTTGACTCATCGGTAGGTATTATGGATCAGGGACACTGCTTAAGCAAATGTATCTATACAACCATAATACAATCCTAATGTATAAATGGTGGTATATAGAAATTGTGAAGTAGAAGTCTGTTACTATGGAACCTATGGTATACATAAGATGTGAACTAGAAAAAATGAATAAGAAATGCAGTGATATACGATAGGATAAAGTGACAAAATAAGATAGGATAAGGCAACTAAAATAATATGGAGGTAAAATAAGATCATATTGCGGTGTTACTCATAATTTCCATGTCTTTGTCAGAGGTCATCTACCGAAATTATGGGAAAGAAGCAATACTTTTGCTTCTGTCTCCGACACATTCTTTATGCTATTGAACACGTTATGGACGATTTTGAATTTTGTGGTAAGAATAGGACCTAATAAGTTATGCCAATAATTATAATTATAAATAGAGCATATTGAACATTGAAAATTGCTGAGATGCACCATCCAAGTGTATATTTGTGTGCGTTGCATACTAGCAGTGCCTGGTGTCAGAGATTAAAAAAAAATGGCAATGTTGCACTTGTTGAGGAATGATGATGGAAATGATTAAAGGATGTATGAATATTTGTCATGATGAGTGCAATTAAATACATATCGAAAAAACTGCCCAGGATAGTTAAGAATTATAATAGCTTACAAAGCAGCAGTGAACAGAGGCTAAAACTTTGTAAAGCGAAAAATAGGTTGGGTAAAGGAATAGGTAGGTAGCATCTCGAATATTGCATTCGTAAAACTAATGGCCCACAAGAA
This sequence comes from Mastigoproctus giganteus, assembly GCF_048544385.1. Taxonomy (NCBI): domain Eukaryota; kingdom Metazoa; phylum Arthropoda; class Arachnida; order Uropygi; family Thelyphonidae; genus Mastigoproctus; species Mastigoproctus giganteus. The sequence goes on along the minus strand of NC_143584.1, from coordinate 101,876,159 downwards.
GGAAAATGGAGAAATGGAGGAAAGCTGAGAGATTAATGAGATAGAGATAAATAGATGGGCTCGGGTAGTCCGGGGTTGCAAACATGTTCCTGAGGTTAGGACCCTGAACTACAGAATGTCTGGGAGTATGTTCCTCATGTATTTAAGGTCAGTCATGTGTAAAAATGATAACATGCTTAACTAATTAAAGTATGTATAAATATATACAGAGTTAATACACTGTAATTGGCCAATTGGTGTGTACAAGTTTTCTAAGTTCTAACACGCCAAAGAGGCCTTATATATATATATATATATTATTTACAAACCTGGTAGTTAAGGGGTAATGACTTCAATTATGGCTGATTATATTATCTATATTAATATGGTTGGCAATAGTTTTCTATGTCTGACAATGTTGAGGGCTTTACCGAAGTGGTAGCAGATATATGCTGGAGGAAAAAGGTTATTTATCAGTTTTTTATATAGCATCCTGATGTTATTGATGGTCATTTCCTTATTGCTGCAGATAGTTGCTATCCTGATGCATTGTGCTAATATAACATTGGCATGCACTCGTTTAGATATATTTGAATACCACTGTGTGAGGTTGACTACTTTAAAAATTAAATGCATCATATTTGTTGTACAGGTTGATAGTAGCTTTGCAGATTTTTATAGTAATATCAAGATCCATAAAATTGATTGGCTGTAGTATCACTGTTGTTTGTTTTCCTAGTTTGAGCTAATTGGGATATGTGTCCACACACACACACACACACACACACACACACACACACACACACACACACACACACACACACACACACACACACACACACACCAGAGCATATATATATTTAGGATATGATACTTGGAGGCATTTCTAGTACATCTGAAAGTAAGCTGACTCTGGATAGAAATGCACATTGGAAGGTTTTAACTGGAAAGCAAATGACTCTGTTTAAGGAAAATGTATTCCATCAGTAACCGGGAAAAGACAAGCTTTCATTTATATATTTTTATTTTTTGAGTGTGAACTGGAATTTCACATGTAAAGCCCTTGGTTCTCTAAAGTTTGTTGCTTGGTTGATCTCACCGTACTTTTGCCCAAATTGTAATGCTTTTATCAAAAAAAGCAGCCCTAATATCTATATATGGCATTATTTTTAACATCTGAATTTAATGTTTCAGTTGGATTTCATGCATCTCTGTCAAAATAATCATTAAACGGTATTCCATCAGCAAGCAAGGGGAATCCAGCAAAGAATTGCTTTCTTTCTTTTGTTTGCCATTGGAATACACTAATTTTGTTATTAATATAATGTAACTGCAGTAAGAGTTAATCATCAGTGTGCCAGGGTAGCCACAGCAAGATAGTCAAAGCAGATCAGATAAGATTAGGAAAAAAAAAAGTCACGTTCCTTAATTCTGCCTACATCCAATTTAATGACACGGTCATTAAATTGGATGTAGGCAGAATTAATCTTTTCAATCTCTGTATCCCTTCCTCTGAAGGGATACAGAGGGATTGAAAAGATGGAAAAACAGCATCAGCATCAATTCGAATCTATATGTATATACTTGAATCCTGCCTTGGTTCTCTGCACTATAGGAAGTACATATTTTTGTAAAGGCATCTAGGGAAGTTGATCTTTACTCCAATGGACAAATATATTACACACAAAGAGTGAAAGATGCTCCATGGTGATCCTGAGTTTGTAGCATTAGCAGCGATAGTAGTAGTGGCATGTGATGCAAGAAAGCAAGTGTATGAGCTTATGCAGCATCAGCCAAAAAAAAAAAAAAATATTCACACAACCATTCCCTGTAAATGTTTGTCCAGTTATTCCTTAAATTTATTTAACCTATCAAATTCCACAATGACAGATGGAAGTTTGTTCCAGCAATTAACCACCCGCTGGCTAAAGGCAAATTTCCACACATCTATTCTACATCTGTCTTTTCTTAATTTGAATTTATGCCCCCTTAGGTTCGTTTTCTGAACAAGTGGAAAGATCCCATCAGAATTCAGCGTGCTCAACCCATTCAAGGCCTTATATACCACAATCAGATCACCGCGCAGGTGCCTAGTCTCCAGCCACTGCAATTTGCAGAACTTAAGCCTCTCTTGGTAAGAGGATCCCTTCATTCCCTACACCAATCTTGTTGCCCTTCTCTGTACATGCTCAAGCAAATCTACATCCTTCCTAAAATGAGTCCTCCAGATCTATATGCAGTACTCAAGGCGTGGCCTGACCATTGCCTTATACAGAGGAACAATCACCTCCTTTTCCCTGACAGCAAAATTCCTATATATCATTGACAAAACCCCATGAACTGCCCTGGCAGCCTGTCTGCATTGCTTAGAAAACTTCATATCTGACTGCACAATTACACCCGTCTTTTTCATTTTCTACCACCTTAAGTATAGTACCACACAGTTGGCACATTTCCTCTGGGGTTACTTCTACCCATATGCAGTACTTTGCATTTGTCAAGGTTAAACTTCAGTTGCCACTTCTTAGCCCATCTGCCTAAATTTTCTAGATCCTGTTGTGCAGTAGCACACTGCCATTACTGTCATTAACAACCATGCCAACCTTTGTATCATCTGCAAACTTCGATACTAAGCCTGATATATCTTCATCAATATCATTGATAAATATACAAAACAACAGTGGACCCAACACCGAACCCTGTGTGACTCCACTAATAACATTAGTCCACGAAGAGCAGCACCTGATTACTACCCTCTGTCTTCTCCCACTCAACCATCCTTTTATCCATTGTAGCAACTTACCCTTAATACCATTCTACTCAAATTTGTACAGTAGTCTTCCATGCACAACAGTGCAAAAGCTTTCCTGAAATCCAAGTATATGATATGAAAATTATTTTTTGCATCCAGCATCCAGTTCCTTTGTAACCACATCATAATATCCTATCAAATTTGTCAGACAAGACTTTCCCTTAACAAATCCATGCTGTCTGAATTATTGCTACAGTCTTGTCTAGATGATCCTGCAATGCAACTTTAACCAGTGACTCCATTATTTTACCTGGAACAGAAGTTAAACTAACTGGTCTGTAATTACTCGTGTCAGCCTTCAATCCCCCCTTTGTGAATTGTTGATATATTTCCACATCTCTAGTCCGTGGGAACCTCCCCCGAGTCCAAGGATGCTCTCATAATTATGGCTAAGGGTTTGCTTACTTCCCCTGTTGCCTCCTTTAATATAAGTGGATAGACCCCATACACCCCAGGTGCCTTTTGTATGTTTAACTTCAACAATTTCCCCTCCACCTCGCTCTCAGTTATTACAAAATCATTAAGCACCCTGCTACAATTTGATAACCTTCTGCCATTTTGAAACCTTAATAACCCCTCATGTGTGAATGTAGATGCAAAATACTCATTCAGTTTGTTTGCTCTCTGAGCTGGATCTTCAACAGTCGAACCATCGATATCAAGTCAACCAATCAGATTCATCCCCTTCCTTTTAGAGTTTATATAAGTAAAAAAATCCTTGCTATTATTCTTAGCATCCTTTGCAAAAGATTTCTTGTAATCCGCCTTCACCTGCCTAACCTCCTTTGTGACTTGATCACAGACTAGCTTATATCTGCCATAGGCTTCTGTGTTGCCTAATAATTTATACCATTTTTCTCCTCTGTCACGAGTCTCATTAGTTCATTTGATAACCATTTAGGCCTAAAACTTGAACAACATTTCTTAATAGGTATGAAACTTTTAGTAGCTTCCACGATTAATTCCTTGAATGCTTCCCACTTAGAATTTGCTGTTGGTAACATCATCAGTTAATCCCACTGTACAGAATTTAAAAACTGTCTGAGACCACTGTACTCACCTTTACGGAAGCAAAAACCCTTTTCGTTACCCCTGATGGTAATTATATCTTTATGTAAATCCCACATCAGTACACTGTGATCACTGCCACCTCGTGGTTCCTTTATCTGCAAATTCTTAATACACGAATGATCACTGCTGATTACCAGATCAAGAGTATTACCCTCTCTTGTTGCCTCTCGAACATGCTGCTGCAGAAAACAATCATCCAATAAATCCACAAAAGTCTTACTAGTGTGCGAGTGACCAATCCACAAGTTCCAGTCAATATCTGGGAAGTTAAAATCCCCCATTATAAGACATTCTGAGCCCACTCTATTTCTCTGTACAATTGTTCATTGTACTCATTTGAGCCATTAGGCCTATAGCACACTCCTACTCTTATTTTTGCTTTCGCAGTGTTTATGTCACACCAATACAATCTAGATCACTTTCCAAATTTTCTAAGTGTCTTATTCTAATCCCAATCAGTCTACATTCATTAAATTTTTGATAAAATTTTACAGTCCACTCAGGATCAAACAATATATTCCAAATTAGGTGAGAAGTACTGCCTTGTACTTTTAGCATTAGCATTAGTAGAGGCATTTGATGCAAGAAAGCAAGCTTATGCAGCATCAGCAAAAAAAAAAAAAAATAAATAAATAAATAAATAAAAAATAACCACTTCCACTTCACCCCTCTGTTCGTTCGAAATACCTGTCCAGCTGAGCCTTAAACTTATTTAGGCTATCAACTTCCACGACAAGGGATGGAAGTTTATTTTGTTGCACATTGGCATAGTAAGAATTTAACTCATGTGGAAGCATATAGGTTATATATATGTGATAAAGAAAGGGTCCTATGGCTGTTTGTAAGATACAATGAACAGGATCCATCTTTAGATAGACTGCTTTGTTGAATCTTATATTGGGGCTCCATAATCCAATCAAGATCTTACAAAGGCTTTATATATGTGGAGTAATGTAATTTTCTCGGCACCTCAATTCAAGGAAGAGATTGCTCTAAGCTCAAAGGATGTTGAGCTTAGAAAGACAAGTGATGCAAAGTCTTTTTACATCTCATGTTCATTAAAATTCCATTTTTTTATCAAGCACCAATCCAAGGAAATTTCAGATACTGGAGATATATTTAAAATAATGAATGGTTCTGGAATGAACAAGGAGGAGTTCCTAGAAGTGAATAACAGATGATTTGCCCTTGGCTACTTGCATCTATTCAGTTCTGTCCATTGGTCTATGTTATTTACTGATATTTGTAAGTGTCATTCAATTATATTTATATTTTGAGACTGATAGGATACTGAGAGGTCACCTGCATATACATATGTACATTACTTGACTGAGGAATGACTTTAAACAAGTGGTCCACTCTAAGAGCAAAGTGAGTCAGCATTTGTTCATATTAAACTTGAAATATGCTCAGTGAGAGGAAGTTCTGAAGTCTTGGAATGACCCCCACCATACAACAACACAAGGCAAACTTCAAATAGGTCTTGCAATATTCGGAGTTTCCAAGTGGTATCAAACACTTTCTTAAAATATGGGTTTAACATCATGAGATTTTTTTGATAAAAGTATTTCTAATATTACTTTTAGCTTTCAAGTGAAGGTCAAAGGTGGTACAATGTTTGCCGAATCTAAATTGGCGAGGCAGAATTATTTTCACTTTTCCAGTAACTATACCAGTCTTCTATTCATCACCTTTTTAAGAATTTTTCCTAGACAACTAGTCAAAGAAATGGGGCAGTAAGTTTTGGGTTGTGTTAGGTCTTTTCCTTTCCTTGTGAAAGTTAATACTACTGCATGTCTCCATGCAGTACAACTGACTGTCATAAGAAAAGGAAAAGGTAATACTACTGCATGTCTCCATGGAGAGGGAGATTGATTTCTGAGAAATTACAGATGAGTCATTAATTAACCTAACTGCCTTCTTTTGAATGGAATCTAGAAGCCTGAGAGAGGATTTGGGGGCACCACTCCAGTTGTGAGAACAATTTTCCAAGGTACGATGGATTTGCGATTTCTACAGAGTGAACAGATGTTTGGAAGAAAAATAATGCTGAGAGCAAAAAAAATTCAAGAAGAAATCAAAAAGAAATCTTGCCCTGCACAAACAGCTGTGCAGAGCAAGATTTCTCAAACTGGAAAGTGGAAAACAATGTGCTATCAGCAAAACTAGGGATAGGATTTACGATGAATACAAGAAGGTCATTAATATATAAGATGAAAAGAGTGGAAGAAAGAACCAAACCTTGGGGAACACCAGCATTAGTAGAGAAGTTAGAAGACAAAGAGCCATCTAACATCACCCACAGTGAGTGGTCAGAGAGAAAACTGGTTATCCAATTACAAAAAACAGTTGGCAAACCAAATGGAAGCTTATTTATAAGACCATTATAAACATGATTAAAAGCTTTTGAAATGTGAAATGTCAAGAGGCTTGAGTTTCACCAACTTTTCTATTGACTTTGTCTATTAGTAAAATATTAAGAGGAGTTTACCTCAATATGTAGAACACTTCCGTATGATACCCTCCAGAAATTAAAACGGAAAAAACGAAAAAATCGAAAAATATAAATAATTAAATAAACAATTTAACACAATTCAAATCAATATAAAACAATTAAAAATCAAATTAACGCAATTAAAAGAATCAAACGAAAATATTCAAAACGATTTTCCTTCCTGAAGCTGACAATGCTTTTCGACCGTATGTCGTGATCACAGGAATGAAAATTACCGAATCGGGTTAAACCTGATACTTAAATAGAGATTATTTGTCTTCGCGCGTGCGCGTAAAGGTCCACGCATCGGAGATCAAATATGGCCGCCGAACATTAACCGAATTCTCGTGTAATTTAATTTCAACGGTTTCTGCAATTAATAGTTGCGTATAATTACGTTGAACGTTAACTATTTTGACTTCGTTAAATAAAAAAGTATGTTTTTCGTTAATGGCACGAAAGGCTAATTCTGACGCTGCTGAACGAGAAGCACGAACTGAGGCTTCATGTTGATTTACACGAATATTAAGAGAAAATCGGGTCGAACCCTGATAAGACGAGTCGCAATCACCGCAAGAACAGAGCGATTGTTCAGTATAGTGTGTAACTTCCGTATTGGCCTAGCTACAATTTTAAATTCGGTATTAACGTGTATTAACTTAATAACGTGTCTGTTTTTTATTTCTAATAAGTTACAAACATTTCTAAAAATTACATTACATTTCTAATTAATAAGTTACAAACATTATCGGATAGGTCAAGACATATTCATGCGAATTCTAACACATTGTCGCAGGCTTGCGACCAAGTTTATACGAGTTGGGTGACATCCACCCCACAGACACACAACGTGCCACCACAGAATATGTCAGCTAGTTCACGAACACCCCCTCACCCAGTATCCAACGAACCGACATATCAACAGGTTACAAATCTTTCCTCGTGTACACTATCGCAGGACCAGATTTCGCTTTTATCCAAAGGACTAAATTATAATTTACCACCGCGAAAACTGCCTAAAAAACAATGCGTAATTGATATTGAATTTGGACTTCATAATGTTCCACAAAAAGATGTATTCATTCAACAAGTTAACCAAGTAGTAAATAACATAAAAGAAACGCGACTTCCTAAATTGAATACGCATGACAGTTCAGCTTTACGAGAACTTCGGGGAAATAAGGACATTATTATACAGAGGGCAGATAAAGGAGATACAGTGGTAGTACTAGATAAACATGATTATATTAATAAGTTAGATTCAGTTGTGTCAGATACCTCCACTTATCGTGAAGGAGACCCGGCACTGTTTACCAATTTGGTCAATCAATACAATAAAACGTTAACCACGTATCGAAAAAACGACTACATTACTATGGTTCAGTTAAAGGAATTGAAGGCCAGAACATACAATATTCCTGCACTTTTCGGTCAGGTAAAATTACACAAGATTGGGTTTCCTATTCGACCTATTGTTTCCTACAGGAACTCAGCATTTTCATCCTTAGCCACACATGTATATAACATTATAAAACCCTTTAGACAGGTAATACAATTTGGGATTAAGAACTAGGATACATTATTTAATAAGCTTAAAGACTGTAGACTCGGCGACAATGACAATTTATTCTCATTAGATGTTACCTCATTATACACGAATGTAAATGTTGAATACACATTAGATATTATTTGGGATATGTTAAATAAAAACTCAACACCGATTAATTATACGAAGCTACTTATTAAGGAAATTTTTCACTTAATTAAACTGTTAGTTGAGGCTAACTACATAACCTTTCGAGACAAGGTGTACAAACAAATTTTTGGATTACCAATGAGTTTCAGCCTGAGTGGCTTAATGTCAGAGATCTATCTCTCAACGATTGAGCAGATACATTTGACACCGTTTCAAACCCGTATCACATACTATGGGAGGTATTTAGACGATGTTCTAGTTATTACAGATAGTAATACTATCCAAGACATTTTACATTTGTTTAATAATATTCATTCTAGACTCAAATTTACATTGGAAAGGGAAGATATGGATACAAAGTCATTAAACTTTCTAAATTTCACGCTTACCCGGGACTCGAACATAATACAATTTAGCATCTATCAAAAACCTACAAACACCGGTATGCTTCTACATTATAATAGCTATCACCCGTTCACCTACAAAAGATCGATTATCTTTAATCAATTTCTTAATGCCTATAAATATTCAACGACGGATTCTGCTTTGGACTCAGAAATACAAATATTAACTAGCAGATTCTTAAACAGGGGTTATTCCATTAACACAATAAACCGAATTGGGGTACAAGCTAAGGATAGGATACAAAATACTAAACCAATCAACAATAGTAATATCAAAAAATACTTTATTTCTGTCCCATATGTTGAACAGTGGCACAAACAGCTTAACAGATTCTTTAAAGATACCGAATTTAAAATTGTAGCTAGGCCAATACGGAAGTTACACACTATACTGAACAATCGCTCGGTTCTTTCAGCGTTCGCAACACAAATTAATGATCTGGTATACAACATTTCTTGCGGTGATTGCGACTCATCTTATCAGGGTTCGACCCGATTTTCTCTTAATATTCGTGTAAATCAACATGAAGCCTCAGTTCGTGCTTCTCGTTCAGCAGCGTCAGAATTAGCCTTTCATGCCATTAACGAAAAACATACTTTTTTATTTAACGAGGCCAAAATAGTTAACGTTCAACATAATTATATGCGACTATTAATTGCAGAAACCGTTGAAATTAAATTACACGAGAATTCGGTTAATGTTCGGCGGCCATATTTGATCTCCGATGCGTGGACCTTTACGCGCATGCGCGAAGACAAATAATCTCTATTTAAGTATCAGGTTTAGCCTGATTCGGTAATTTTCATTCCTGTGATCACGACAGTCGGTCGAAAAGCATTGTCAGCTTCAGGAAGGAAAATCGTTTTGAATATTTTGGTTTGATTCTTTTAATTGCGTTAATTTGATTTTTAATTGTTTTTTATTGATTTGAATTGTGTTAAATTGTTTATTTAATTATTTATATTTTACTCTAATGTACCGGTAAGTTGTAGATTTTTTCGTTTTTTCCGTTTTAATTTCTGGAGGGTATCATACGGAAGTGTTCTACGCACTATATTGAGGTAAACTCCTCTTAATATTTTACTAATATTATTATCAACGTAGAACATATTGAGTAGTACAGCTCTGATTCATACTGACTTTGTCTATAGATGGGTAACTAAGCCAGAATATCACCAGGGGATCACCACTAACTGAATCCATCCTGGTGCTCAGATGGAAGTTTTCTAGATAATTTAAGAGTTGGCGGTTAATTGATTTCTCCATTCTTTCGAAAGGTTACAAGTAATTTTAATGGGACAATAATTGGATGGGAGGGATTTGTCATTCCTTTTAGGAACTGGCTGGACATGAGCAAATTTCTAAGCAGAACAAAAAACACTGCTGGAATAAGAAAGTGAAGCATCAGGATTAATCAAAATCTTTCTGACATCCCTTTGCTTGAAGACCGCAGGAGGCACTGAATGGACTGTACTGGGAATAATGGGAGGTAGTTTATCAAGATTTTTTTTTTTTTTTTTTTGGTAGTTGTTGGCGCATCGGCTTCTGTGGCCATAGTGCACCTCACAAGGTTTTTTGCAGTACTTTGATCCAAGCCCGAAGCGGGATTCGAACCCGCGACCTTTGGGTTGTCAGGCAGGCACTTTACCCACCTGACTAGCCCGGTCGGCTTATCAAGATCAGCAATACAGGTGTTGGAAGAAAAATAGGATGTTAGCAGGTCAGTTTTATCTTTTGCTGAAGCAGCAATAGAAATATCTGGTTTTGTCAGAGGTGGGAACAGAGATGGGCAAAAGATTGGCCAACAGCTTTGGCAAGTAACCCAAAGGCTCGGCTACCATTTGGACAAGAGGAAAGTTTTCTAGTTTGGGCTGATTAATAATTGCTTTACAATCGTTGCAAGCTTTGGTGTAGGCAGAAAACGAACCTGGAGATTTGGAAACAAGACAATTACGATGTGTGACATTCTTCTCTTGAACAGCATATTTCTTGGAAAACCAAGGTTTAGATAAAGGATGAGATTTTAAGATGAGTGTGGAATAAGGGATTCCGTCCCTACAAGAATAATTTCACTGACACGATCTGAGCAAACGCTAACATTAGAAGATTTGGAACAGTAATTGGACCAAAGAAAAGAAGAAAATATCTTGTAGATCATCCCATTTTTTATTCTTGTAATACCAAATAACACAAAGTTGAGAATGGCTATGAGAGAAAGGCTCCATTGGAGAAGAGACCATCACCAAGTTGTGATCTGAGGTGCCTAGAGGACTACTAGCCTCGACTATGTACTCAGAAGGGTTGTCTGTGAGAAAAAGATCAAGCATGTTGGCTGCATGGTTAGGATTGTCTGGTATTCTGTATGGTAAATGAACAATCTGTGAGAGTTCATTAATAACTGCATCTCAGCATCTCGACCTGCTGGGTCTGTGCAACTAGAAAACAGAAGCCATCTGAAGTTGTGAACATTAAGATCAACAAAGAAAATTACCTTGCTGTTATTAAAGTTGGACAGGGAATATCAGAATGGACATATGCACCAGTACCACCTTGGAAGTGAAAGGAATCAAACAGCAGCAAATAATTTGGACAACTGAGATGAGCAGTGTCGAATCAACCGATAACTGGGATTCTGTCAGAAAACTTAGATGAGGTTCGGCAGACTGTAAGTGGAAATGAACATCGTTGAGATTAGAACTGAGACCACGTATATTTGTGAAATGAACAAGGAAGTGTTTGGGTGGTTTAGAATCTTTTCACAGAAAGTTTGTTTTATTAGTTTGACAATTCATGGTGTACACATGGTAAGAATAACCCAATTCCTTGATATAACACTACTTTGACTCCTTCCAGTCACTATCTGGGAGAGCAGAGGCAGCAAGATTATTCATTAGCTGACCAGAAGCTTCCTAGAGAGTTACCAATAGGTTCGGGTATGTGGACTATCTAGCAGCCAGCCTGTGAACACTATTTTAGAGCTTGTACCCTCGAAATGTTGTTGTTGTTGTTGTTGTTGGGGTTTGATGGCGTATAAGCCACTTTGATTAAAAAACTGATTAAAAACGATGATTAAAAACGAAATGATTAAAAACTCCAATTTGCTTCAGAAAGTTGAAAACTTCAGGAATATTTGCATTATCACCAATGAAATTCTCTCTAGTTATTGGTTTCCAAAGGTTAACCACTGATAGTAGAGTTGTATTTTTGTCTTGTTTATAGTATGGGCATTCAATGAGAATGTGTTTAACAGTCAGATTTATAGAACAATGCGTACACTGTGGTGGATCATCTCCTGTGAGTATGACTATTCTTGTCTTGAAAGGACTATTTCTTCTCATATTGATGTATGGACACTGGAATGCCAAATTTTAGAATCCTGTTTAATTTGAAAAAGTTTATTATTTGTTTGAGAGCCAGAGTGCTGTCCATTCTGTTAGACATGCACCATGAATGATTTGTGGATAGTCTGATGCTGGAACAGAGATATTGGTTAAATCTAAGGTAGTTGGATTTTTTGCAGCTTTATCGGCCAGTTCATTACCAGAAATTCCAGAATGTGACGGAATCCAGTAGAAGGTGACCAGTTGGTGGAACTCTTCAATCTGCAGTAATAATCTTCTAATTTCATTTAGAACAGGGTGAACTTTATCTGAGAAGTTACATAATGCCATAATTGAGCTGAGGGAATCAGTGTAAATAACAAATTTTAATCAGCAGTAAGAACAAAGATTTTCTAAGGCTAGTTTAACTGCATATAATTCTGCTGAGAAGATACTGAATTCAGGTGAAAGGGATGCTGAAATAGTGGTGTTTGAAAACACAGCAGCTGCTCCAACGTTTGAGTTGGATTTAGAGCCATCCATATAAATTGGGGAAAAATCAATATATCTATGAGTGTGAAGTGCATGAAGTTTTCTTATATTTGATGCTTGTAGAATATTCTTTCCCCATTGGCAGAGGTAAGTGTCACAAGTCGGTAGAAGGGCAGGACTCCATGGTGGTTAGGTGCAATTTACTACCTGTTGTACAGAATGAATGGAAATATTCCAAACCTGCATCAGTTGAAGAAGGCGAAGACCAGCTGATTTTACTGTGCTAGGTCTATTTCTGTAGAGGTTTTCTAGTGGCATATTGAATAGATATGGCTGAATGGGATGCGAGGCACAACTTTGTATTTTGACAGCATACTTATACTTCAGTAACAATGTTTTCCTACATAATGTTAGTGGCAGCTCATTAGCATCAATGTAGAGACTATGAGCTGGCCATGTTCTGAATGCACCAAGTGCAATCCTCAAGGTGCTGTGCTGAACTGGATCAAGCCAGTGCAGTGCATGTGCTCTGGCAGAACCATAGACAGGAGCACCATAATCAAGACGGGATCTGATTAAAGCCCTGAATAACCGAAGCAGGGAGGTGCGATCTGCACCCCACGTTAGGGAGGATCAAGTTCTAAGTATCTTTAACTTTTTTATACAGGAAGTATGTACATTTTTAATATGGTCTAAGAAATTTAATTTGTTGTCAAGGATTAATTCTAGAAATCTGATGTTAGTAGTGACTGAGATGAGACATTGGAAATTTGAAGTTCAGGACCCAGATGAAGTTTGCGTTGTCTAAAAAAATGGATTGCAACTGTTTTCTGCTGAGAGAGTTGATAGCTGTTGAGGCTGGCCCATTGTTGTATTTTATTTAGTGATATCTGAAGCTGTCTTTCAACAGATTTCATGTTTTGGGAATGAAAGGAGATGGTAAGGTCATCTGCATAAAGGGAAGTCTCAATTGTGCTTGGAAGCTGTTTAGTGATAGAATCCATTCTAAGAGCAAAAAGAGTGGCACTCAGTACTGATCCCTGCGAACACCTTCTTCCTGAATGAAAGTTGCAGAGATGGCACGTTGGTATTGCACTTGGAACGATCTAGAATGTAGAAAATTCTGAACAAATTTGGAAGGTTGCTCCGTAGACCGAGAGCGTAAAGATCACTAAGTATGCCATGCTGCCATGTGGTGTCAAACGCCTTCTCTATATGTATTGAAACTATTACTAGATGTACGTGCTTAACGAAGGCATTCAAAATGAAAAATTCAGCCTTGGCCCGAGATCCAAGCATGACCTGTTTTTTCGAAAGCCGTGTTGATTATGGCTCATTAGACGTTCTGACTCAATGATCCAGACGAGTCTACTGTGGACAACTTTTTCAAGGATTTTGCAGAGGCAGCTTGAGAGAGATATTGGTCTATGGCTATGGGAGTTGAATGGATCTTTTCCAGGCTTTAGGACTGCCAAAAGAAAAGAATGATGTCAAGAAGCTGGATAAAATTTTTTTCTAAAAAAATGTGATTGTAAAAGAGCAGAAGGAGGTGCAAAACTTTGTCATCAAGATGTTGCAGCATGACATAATAGATCCCATCTGGTCCAGCAGCACCATTGTGAGCTGTTTTAATGGCATGTAAAAGTTCAGAATATTGCAGCGGTTTGTTATATGGTAGAGTGAATGTAGTTTGGAAGTTATTATTATTTTACTATAATAATAATAATAATAATAGATTAATTCTGTTCTTTACTGTTTTTTATTCGCTGGAAAGATGTAGTATAAGCAAATGCTGCTGATTTTTCAGCAAAGGTATTTCCAAAAGCATTTGCTATATCCAAGGGACTTGATAGATCTTGTCCATTACAGGAGAGAATTGGAGATGATATGGTTGGAAACTTATCATATAGCTGTCTTAATCTTTTTCTAAATTATTTTGCTATCAGTGTTTCTGTTGATGCTGGATGCAAAGCGGGTCCAGGATTCTTTTTGGCTTGCCTTTGTATGAAACGTGCTTTTGCCCTTAATTTTTTATAATTTATCAGATTGGTTGTGGTTGGATAATGCTGAAACAAATTCCAGGCTTTATTTTTTGCTTTTTTTGTTATTGTGCATTCCTCATTCCACTAATAATTATAATGTTTTCGGCCAGTGTTTCTTTGGCCACATTTAGGAGATGCAACGTGATGTAATCTGTCGCATCATAAACAAGCTGGAGACGGATTTTTTTAGCATTAGCATTAGTAGAGGCATATGATGCAAGAAAGCAAACTTATACAGCATCAGCCAGAAAAAAAAAAAAAAAAAACTTCCACTTCACCCCTCCGTTCATTCGAAATACCTGACCAGCTGAGCCTTAAATTTATTTAGGCTATCAACTTCCACAACAAGGGATGGAAGTCTGTTCCACCAACCAACTACCCGCTGGCTAAAGGCAAATTTACAAACATCTATCCTACATTTGTCTTTCCTCAATTTGAATTTATGCCCTTTCAGGTGATAATTCAAATGGATTTCATCAGCACTGAGCATGCTCAAACCATTCAAGGCTTTATACACCTCTATCAGATCACCTCGGCGGAGCCTAGTCTCCAGACACTGTAATTTGCAAAACTTAAGCCTTTATTCATAAGAGCAACACTTTGTTCCATTCACTAACCTTGTTGCCCTTCTCTGCACTCATTCCAGCAGCTCTACATCCTTCTTGAAATGAGGCCTCCAGACCTGTATACAGTACTCAAGGTGTGGCCTGACCATTGCCTCATACAAGGGAATAATCACCTCCTTATCCCTGCTAGAAAAATTCCTGTGTATCATTCATAAGACACCATGAGCTACTCTTGCAGCCTGTCTGCACTGCTCAGAGAACTTCATATCAGCCTGCACAATTACCCCCAGGTCCTTTTCATTCTCTACCACTGTCAGTGTATTACCGCAGAGTTGATAGTTGCTCTGGGGTTGCTGTTTCCCACACGTAGTATGGGAAACAGCAACCCCATTTAACATTTGTCAATGTTAAACTTCATTTGCCACCTCTCAGCCCGTCTACTCAACCTTTCCAGATCCTGTTGCAGCAGCAGCATAGCGTCAGTAGTGTTTTAACAACCCTGCCAACTTTTGTATCGTCTGCAAACTTGGACATTAAGCTTGATATACCATCATCAATATTATTAATAAATACAGAAAACAATAATGGACCCAACACTGAACCCTGAGGGACTCCACTAATAACATTAGTCCACGATGAGCAGTGTCTATTGATTACCACTCTCTCTGTGTTCTCGCCCTCAACCACCCCTTTATACATAGCAGCAATTTGCTTCCAATGCCACACTGCTCCATTTTGTGCAGCGGTCTTCAATGTGCAACAGTATCAAAAGCCTTTCTAAGATCCAAGTTATTCCCTGCATCCAGTTCTTTTGTAACTGCATCATAGTATCCAATCAAATTGTTCAGGCAAGTCTTCCCCTTAATAAAGCCATGCTGTGTCCGAGCTATAACTAAAGTCTTGTCTAAATGATCCTACAGTGCTTCTTTAACCAGTGACTCCATTAATTTTCCTGGAACAGAAGTTAAACTCACAGGTCTATAATTACTCGTGTCAGCCTTTGATCCTCCTTTGTGAATTGGGATCACATTTGCACATCTCCAGTCTATGGGTACCTCCCCTGAGTACAAGGAAGCTCTCATAATTATGGCTAAGGGTTTGCTTACTTCCTTTGCTGCCTCCTTTAATATAACTCGATAGATTCCATCCATCCCGGGTGCCTTTCTTGTGTTTATCTTCAACAGTTTCTCCTCCACTT
The DNA here is from genome assembly GCF_048544385.1 of Mastigoproctus giganteus. Lineage (NCBI taxonomy): Eukaryota > Metazoa > Arthropoda > Arachnida > Uropygi > Thelyphonidae > Mastigoproctus > Mastigoproctus giganteus. The sequence goes on along the minus strand of NC_143584.1, from coordinate 101,860,084 downwards.
TACTCCCAGTTATTTCAAGATTCTGTAGCTTACTGCTAGAGTTGAATACACCTCTGGCATTCCCCTTGCTGAATAACTCCTCATGTGTGAATGTCGATGCAAAATATTCATTTAGTTTGTTAGCTACCTGAGCAGGATCATCAACAGTTGAACCATCGATATCAAGTGGACCAATCTGATTCATCCCTTTCCTTCTACAGTTTACATAAGTAAAGAACTCTTTGCTGTTTTTCTTTGGCTCCCTTGCAAAGATTTCTAGAAATCTGCCTTCGCCTGCCTAACCTCCTTTACAACTTGGTTACAGATCAACTTATATCTATCATAGGCTTCTGTGTCACGTGTTAATTTATATGTATCCCAAGCATTTTTCTTCTCTGCCATATGGCTCATTAGTTCATCTGACATCCATTTAGGCCTAAACCTTGAACAATATTTCTTAGTTGGTATGTAAACCCTAGTAGCTTCCAAGTTAAGTTCTTTGAATGCTTCCCATTTTGAATTTGCTGTTGGTAACATCATCAGTTGGTCCCACTGTATAGAATTTAAATACTGTCTCAGACCATCGTAGTCGCCTTTACGAAAGCAATAATCCTTCCCTTTACCCCTGATGGTAGTTACCTCTTTGAGTAAATCCCACTTGAGCACACTGTGATCACTGCCACCTAGTGGTTCCTCTTTCAGCAGATTCTTAATGCATGAAGAATCACTACTGATAATCAAATCAAGAGTATTACTCCATCTAGTTGCCTCCCGAATGTGCTGATAAAGAAAACAATCATCCAATAAATCCTAAAAAACATTTCTAGTGTGTGAGTGACCAACCCACAAATACCAGTCAATATCTGGGAAATTAAAATCCCCCATTATAAGACTCTGATTTACTGGCCCACTCTATTTCCCTGTACAGTTTCTTATTATACCTATCAGAGTCATTAGGCGTATAGCACACTCCTACACTCAACTTTGATCTCCCAGTGCTTATGTCACACCAAACTGACTCGACACTGCAATGTCCAGCGATGTCGACTGGCTTCACTTTCTTGGATTTCATGTGTTTCTTAACTAATAGCATAACCCCTCCTCCCTTCCTATCCTATCTATCCTTTCTGCAGACGTTGTCCCCAAATTCCAGTTCTGCATTCCTTATATCTGTGTGACACCACGTCTCTGATATCCCAACAATATCCGCCTTTGATGCTTTGAGCAATACCTCAAATTCATCAAATTTATTTACCCAACCCCTAGCATTGGTGTACACGCAGGTATACATGCACCTGTTCTTTTTCTTAGCTACCCTAACAGAACCCATGTGTTTACTTGTACCGCAATGACTCCCAGCAGTCTCTGAAATATCCTGCATCTTGTTTTCCAGGCTTTTTTTCATTCCAATAGAAGCAGTGTAAGAATCACTTTCACCTTTGCCAGTGGCTATTGTTAATCTTTTAGTCCTTGTATCTCCCCAAGCTAGCAGTTTTCCGACCCACCTAACACTGTCTCGATAGCATCAGCAAATATTCTTGCACCCTTTCTATTTAAGTGTATCCCATCCCTGTAGAAGCAATCCCTTCTGTTAACAAGTACAGACCAGGCCAAAAAAAATTCTACCCCTTGAGCCTTGCACAACCTTTCAGGGCCGAATTGATCAACAAAGCTCTCATCATATACTCCCTCCTATCGTGTCTGGGCAGAATTGCAGACACTTTCAAATTCAATCCTAATTCACGGCTTTTTTTCAACAGTGACCTGTACTTGTTAAGTAATTCTGCTGGTCTCCTACTCTTAATATCATTAGTGCCAACGTGTACAACTATATCACCTTTTGTGCCCTTAAAAGATGATATCTGCTCTACAACGTCATCAACCTTTGCCCCTGGCAGACATACCCTGGGCCTGTTCCACGTATCCTTTTTACAAAGCATGTTCCCCGTTTCCCTGACAATACAGTCACCAACAACTACTAGTTCCTGTGGGACAAACGCATTCTGCCTTGGGGTTTTGCCACTGTGTTGCCTGTGACCAAGTGTAAGCTCTGGCGTTGATGTGGGCAGTTGAGAGCTTGATGGGCCCCCTCACTTTAAGTACTTCGAGGGCATCCCCTGTCCTTCAAGTTCTCATATAGGCCCATAACAATGCTGAGTTGTCGCCTGATTTCGTTACACTGCTTGCATCGTGCACACACAAGGACATCCCCCATGGCAATATCATGTCCCATACCCGATTGCTCCACAAACATCATCCAAGCAGTGCATTTTAAAAGGCTGTGATTCAGAGGACAACTGCCTTCCTCAGTTCTCCTCTGAGCCACAGCACTCCCATTAGCTTGCGCCTTTTGCTTTGCTGCTCTGGTCTCAGTCATGATTTCGATTTAATTTCAATAAAAAAATTCAATTTCAGTACAAAATTATAAACCTAAACTTGTATCCCAACACACTTATAATGCTATATATATTTTTCAGTATCAAATATTATCTATGAGTTCTGCTGATATAACTACCGTATCAAGTTATGTATTAATTAATTGTTTCGTTTGTAATCTAAGTCGTTATATGTATTTAGTTAAAAGTACAATTTAATTGACAATGAAGTTTAACAAAATTAGTAGAATTTGCTGATTAACTGACAATATTATATTATATACTATACTATACTAATGCTATCTAGTTCGGGATATAACGTATCGTATAACAATGGCACAAGTTACGAACTGTAAAACTACGGACACTTAAGTATTAATTAACTTCCAAATCTCGCTGTCTCAATTCAGAATAAACTAATGATCCTGACTAGGTCTATAAGCTATTTATAGAAAATAATTTGATGTATCAATTGGTCAATAAAGCGGCTAAATATGGCTAAAAAACTTCTCGTTCAGCGGAGTGCAACTTGTAACAAGTGGATATGATATCCTTACTGATACGTTTATGCAATTACAAGGCCGAGTAAAGAATAAATACACCAGATTAATCAGAAAAACACGAAATAATGCTATACTACTAAATTTAAATCAAAAGTTTTAGAAAAACAATAATTTCAAATCAATAAATAAGAAAATCCACTTGGCGGCTGTGAACACATCTGGCTCCCACTAGCCTTGTCAGCAGAAACGCGTCAGCATTTTGCATCTCCTAAACGCGTTGGAGATTTAGTCCACATTTAGGAGATGCAACGAGATGTAATCTGTCACATCATGAACAGGCTGGAGACGGATTTTTTTTTCTCATCAAAGGATATTGACTGGAATTTTGCCCAGTTTTCTCGGACAAATTTCCATCTCCTGCATGGTTGAGTTAGAGGAGTCTGTGCTATTAATATGTTGCATACAATTGGGAAGTGATCACTGCCCATAGGATCATTAACAACATACCACTCTATGGTCAGGACCAGTACTGCAGAACAAATGGAGAGATATATTGCTGAGGTTTGTTTAGTTGTGAGCTGTGTGTGTGTGTGTGTGCGCACCAGTATTGAGTAAGACAAGATTTGGTGCCTCTAAAAAGCTTTCAATGAGTCAACCCCATCTACCTAATTTAGAAGCACCCCATAAGGGGTTGTGCCCATTAAATTCCTCTAATATACAGAGAGGTGGAGGTATCTGTATGAAGAGGTCTTCGAGATCTTTTAAACAGTAAGTATGGTTTGGTTGTAAGTAGATTGAAACCTAGTGCTATTGCAATATGGAGAGTTATATGAACAGCAACAGCTTCTATTTCAGTTTGAAGTGGAATATGTTTAGTCGGGATCTTTGAATTTATTAGGATTGTCACTGATCATGGATGTCATCAGCATTGCAACGAAAGCCTCTGCAGTTCCACTGTAGAATACAAGGCATTATTTGTGTTTAATTGATGGAGCTGTATCTGACTGCTTTTTGAAGGTGACTGGCTTATTACGTTCCAATTTTTGTTCCTCTGTTTTGGAGAAAACTGGCTGACCAATGTCCATTTCTTCATCAGCATAGATTTCTAAAATAGGATCTTTCTGTATTCATGTGCCGTCTGTGTCCTGGATATTTTTCATTGCATTTGAGTTTGTAATATGGAATGTGGTAGCACTCTTTGAAGGAGATGCCACTGGTACTATCAGAGGAATATTATTTGCCTGATCTAAGAGTTTGGGTTGTTCCTTACGTATACTTGGTTGTTGTTCAGAGAGGATATTTCTAGCCCAATCAGAAATTGATTCATTAGTGGGAACTGTGACATCAGTTTGAGTGGGAACTGTGACATCAGTTTGAGTGGAAACTGTTTGATACTTTTTTACGGCATTGGCATAGGTTACATTTTTGTTTATAGGAAGTACAACTAGTTTTCTTGCTTCTTGGTTCCTTACTTTGTTCTCAACCTTGTATTTTACTATTTTTTTATAAGTTTTCCATTTTTCACATATCTTGGAATATGCAGGATGATCGCCTTTGCAATTTGGGCAGGTCATTTTTGTAATCGAACAGTCACTTTGTATGTGATCTGAGGACCCACATTTAGGGCAGACAGGAACTCCTCTGCATACAGTTTGTGAGTGGCCATACTTTTGGCATTTATAACATTGTAAAGGATTGGGAATGTAGGGGCAGATACGGCAAAGTAAATAACCTGATTTTACAGAGGAGGGTTTGAGTTTTATTGGCGCATCAGCAACTGAGGCTATAATGCGCACAGAGGAGGGTAAGTTGGGTGTATTAAAGGTGAGAATAATATTTCTGGTTGGTATAAGTTGATTATGTTTTTTAGTCATTATATATTTTGCTTGAATTACGTTTTGTCCCTGTAGCTCTTGGGTTATTTCCTCCTTTTTGACATTTAAAAGGTCCCAACTGGATATGACACCCTTAGATGAATTTAGTTTTGCATGAGGAGATATTTTTACTGGAATACTGACAAAGTTTGTAAGCTGTAAAAATTTCTCCGAATGCCTGTGGTTCGTAGTGTCCACTAATAAGTCTCCTGATTGTAGTCTTTTAACAGTCTTAGAAGATCCTGAAATACCTTCCAGATGTTTTTGTATAACAAAGGGAGACAGTTTGCTCATAGGCTGACCAGTGTGCAAGTGGAAAATTAAAAATGATGGGCAGGTTGCTCCATCTGATTGGTCTTCTGTCTCTTTGGATTGTGATTACCTAAGTCATGATTGGTGCCATAGTCAATGTAGGTTTCAGGTCTTGAGCTTGAAGGCTCTAGGGGTGGATAAGTATTTTTATCCATGATAGCTCCTTTTGGCCCTGGGGGTTTGTCTTTACCACCCAGGGTACTGGCCCGCCACAGGGAGGCAGGAGCAGTGCCACAAGGTGACCAAGCAGCTCTGTTAGTGAGAGATATGAAAAAGAAACAGAAAGTTGTCTTTCCTTTCTGGGCCTTTGCCTACTTCCTGTAGTGTCAAAGAGCAAAAGGGCAAAAGCTCTTTGAAAAGATCACTTTAGGGAGCACACTATAATCGCTGGGCCATGGAACACTTGGCACCTGGGCCCCCTCAAAATGTAAGGAAGATTGGATCCTGCCATGGTGTCCATTATAACCTCAAAAGATATCAATCATACTCATGATGGTGGAAGAGATGGGAGAGGATTTGCCGCTCCCATCATGGGTTCCACCGCTTCAAGCCTCCAATAAGCAAAGTGGCGGTATTTCACCAGTTCATAAGAGTCATCTACCACCTAGTAGTCTTGCCTCCATAGCCAGGTGGGCAGGAGCAGCAGTGCGTAGCACACGCTTCTTGATTAGACCGGGGTTCGAGCCCATGAACACCAAATACAGAGGATGCGGGAAGGTCAGGGCATATCCCTGCATATCCCTGGAACAATATATAGCCTTAGTTGCTAATGCTCCTAAAAACCAAATAACAAACAAACAACCACCTAGTATTACCTGGTAACACAGAGGGCACAGAGGGGTGACATTCCTCTGTGTGGTGTGTGCGCCACACCTCAACCTCTGCTTATGTTCGTTTGAACCTCAGTGGTCACCTATGTGTGCTGGGTACCGTATTTCAGGACTTGCACATGGAGGTTATATCCAGGGTTTCTAACAGTCCCACCATCATGAAGATGTAAGCAGAGTATTTGACAGTCACAGACCGACTGGACTTTGCTGAAATTAGGTCCATTTGGCTTGAGTGTCACTCGAATATCAGTTCCATCAGTGTTTTAGACTCTTGTAGCAAGCACAGCTTGGCATATCTGAGAGCATGTCTGCACATTCTATTATTTGTTTATTCAAGGACTATTATTTGTTTTCAAGCATTTGTACTCATAAGGAAAACCACTTTGCAAGTAGAAGTTCAATCAGGAATATCTTAAAACACAGAAATATATTAAAGTATCAAAACTTTTTCACACACACTCTTGAAATGCTGTTTATCTTCAGTAATCTAACTAAAAAGATTACAAAAATATTATATTAAAACTTATAAAATATGTATGCAGAAGGTAATATATGCATGAATTACAGCTGTATTTATTTCATACATAACCTGCAATTAATCTGAAGGAAAATTTTTCAAAACTTCCTTAAAATTCAACATACAGTAGAGTAAAATGAACACAATAGCTAAAATTTAAATTGCTGATGAAACCTATAACCTGTTTTTTTTTTGTACTTACTTGTACAGCAGCAAACTTGGATGAAATTTGCTAATATCTTCTGGAATTTCACTGTTATCCTCTTCGGCACTAGGAGACTCATCAGCACTATCTAATTCCATACCTATATATATATATATATATATATATATATATATATATATATATTAGTAATATTAAACTGTTAAGAAGCAAAATAAGCAGAAAAAGGAAAATAACAAAAGTTATCATATGTCTAATGCTCCAAACCCACGCCGCACAGCAGTAAAGGAAGAAGCAAAAGGAAATCAATAATGTGTGATTTGTAACGTAAATAAAGTGTCTGTGAAAATGGAAATGAAAAATACACAAAGTGCCTGAACTAAGAGAAGTTTAAGGGATAGTAGAAATTGGAAGTGAAGTAGTGGTGAAAAAGTGAAATAATTTGAAAAACTTAGTACAAAAATGAACTGGACTGAGGAAGCAAACAATATACAAAAATAATTTTATACAAATAAGAAATAAATAACACAATATTCAGATATGGGCGGGCAATTTTAGCAAGAGGTTGAATCAAGGGATGGCAAATATTCAAAATCTGAAATTTCATTAGGGGACTACTCCTGACCATCTATCAGTCACTGCATTTCCAAACTTGTCTATAGTATTAGAAAAAGGGGTGGAAGCAAATATGCAGCCTTTATCGTAATACTAACAGACAAGTTAGTCCCTACGCAGTGTAAAAATTAAGTTTATAATGTAATTTTAAATTTAATACAAATTTACAAAAGTGTAATGTGAAATATAATACAAATGTTTGTACAGTGCGGAAGGGGTAAAAAGTAATTAAATTAACGTGGTTAAAAAATGTAAAAATTCAAATATACAGCAGAGATATTTAATCAAAAAGTGTGGACAAGCAAATAGTATAGGGAATGGTAAAATTCTTGGGGAGGGGAAGGGGAGAAAATGATGGCAAAAGAAGGCGAAAATAGTGAAAGGATGCAGGATAGTTTGAGCGTTCGTATCACCCACGTATTACACAAATAGTATTACGAAGGAGGAAAAAATAGAAAAAGACAGTACAAAGATAAAAAGTATAGAAAAAGTCATTAAAAATACTGAACTTACTGGGTGTGTAAGGCCCGACCTTAAAGAAAGGGTTCTGGTATAAGCAAGCGTTAGTAAATATGGATGTTAACACCATAGGCTTGTAGATGAGAAGGGAAATTGAAACTAAAACTAAAAGAAAAGTGGGTGTTACCTGGAGTCATTAAGTCAAGCGGAGGAGAGACGTACACAGCCAAGATGCAAAAGGGGAAACAATGACAAGCCACCAAATTATATAGATTAGGAGATGACCTCTATCGTTGAAGAAAAAAGAAAAAAAAAAAAAAAATGTGGGAAGATGGCCTAAAAACATGAAATGCCAGAAATAAGGCAGCAGGAATACAAATATGTAAAGGAACATGTGGAACAGAAAGTAAAACAAGAATAATACCGATCTACAGGAGATGAAATTCTGGTGAAATTTTAGATGATCATAGAACAGGGTCTATAGATCACGGCTCCAAACTTCCAAGTTAATAAACCGCTGTAGACAGAGAAATGCACTGTTTGGCTATATCTGAGGTTGATTTAAGGTTGGGTGAATCTATTGAAGAGCGTGACAAAAATTCCAGCAGGCAAAAAACTTTGATGGCGACAGAACAGAAAAATTGAAAACCATGAATAAGAAGAATTTTTGTGTCCGTTGATAAATTTTTTTCACCAAATAAAAGGCCTGGTTAAATGATGCAGGTTTCATAAAGAAAAACAAAACCATTCACAACACATGGCTATCAAACAGACAGTAGATCTGAGACCGGAGTCAGAGAAGCAAAGTGCCAAAACTAGTGGTTATTATCAGGGAAGATACTTAACTTAATAAGTCCAGAAATAAAAAGCCAAATGTAAAGGATTCCAAATGGTAGAAAGGAAGAATTAAGACAAAATGTGTGAAAAACTTAGAGAGTAAAGCAACAGGAGTCTCATTCCGAAAAAGAACCTTAAATGGAAGTCATGAACAGTGATTACTAACTAAGTAGTGGAAATAAGTAGTGGAATGGAACAAAGGGTTGCTCTTACGAAAAAAGGCTTAAGTTTTGCAAATTACAGTGTCTGGAGACTAGGCACCGGCGAGGTGATCTGATAGTGGTGTATAAAGCCTTAAATGGTTTGAGCACGCTCAATGCTGATGGGATTCTTCCTCTTGCTCAGAATAATCACCCGAGAGGGCATAAATTCAAATTGAGGAAAGACAAATGTAGGATAGATGTGTGGAAATTTGCCTTTAGCCAGCGGGTAGTTGGTTGGTGGAACAGACTTCCATCCTTTGTTGTGGAAGTTGATAGCCTAAATAAATTTAAGGCTCAGCTGGACAGGTATTTCGAACGAACGGATGGGTGAAATGGGAGTGGTTTTTCTTCTTTCTTTTGGCTGATGCTGCATAAGCTTGCTTTCTTGCATAATATGCCTCTACTAATGCTAACCCCCACCAAATAATATACAACTGTACAATACCTTTAACATGGACAAGTGTCAAATAAATCGAAATTGAATTTATTTTTAATTGTTGAAGAAACTATACTGAAACAGAATTTGATGAAAAAGGGGGGTATATTATTATTTAAAAGCTTGTTATAAAAAACTTGTATTGCTTGGTGAAAAGGATATGGTTGCTGCATTTGTTGGCTAATCTGATAGCTTGAATACATATCTGATAGCTCGTTTTGGAAAAACAGAGTGCTAAGTGAATCCACGCTAAGCGAGCACTGCATTCCCATAAGGTAACATATGTATTTGTGAGTTGCAGTCGGTGCCATAGGATATTTCCTAATCAATAATAAATGGTAGTGAAAAGATGCAGAAATGTCGGTCAAAATATTTAATATTCAAATATTTGTACATACAAAATATTCTGCATTACATGAGTGTATATTTATGTGGTAACTACTTATGTATCAAAATTAAACTTAAAATTCCAATTAAGATCATGAATTTAATTAATCTAAATTGATGAATTTAATCATGAAAAATGTGTCAATTTTGGGTTGTACTTTGGCCCTCTTCCTGGTAAACTAAAAGAGGTTTTAATTTTAAATCCCCCGCAGCATTACCACCCAACAATAAAGTCAACCGATCCTTCGCCACTTTGAAACCTGGCATGTTTTTTCTTCTTTCAATATGAAACTTCTTTTAGGCGTTCGTTTCAAGAAAAGTCCTGTTATATCTATGTTAAAATCTTATTGAGAAGTATAACACATAATATCCCTCTTCAATAATTTTAACGAGTTCTTTTCTGAAAGTTTCGGCTCCTTGATCTGCACTTGCGGCATCTCCCTGCTCTATTCAACCAGCCCTTACTAGTTTTAAATGGTTCCATATTTTTTTTTTAGATGAGTTTTCTTCAGATCATCATATGAGCTCGCTCTCTCTCTCTCTCTTATAATATTTAACTTAACTGAATTCTGCATTGGATATTATCTGCAATGAAATTAGTTAAAGTCTCTCCATTTCAATCCTAATAGCCGGTCTAGCCCTAGTTGCTTGCAGTGGAACAGCTGTCTTTCCCACCGCTAAAATTAATTCTTTATTTTTTATAATTGTTCTTACTGTTAAACTAGCCAGTCCTAAATTATGGCACTCTTCCGCTTGTCATTGACTGGATTTGATTTGCTTCAAAGTGTCTAATTTAATTTTTGAATTCAGTCTTTTTCTAACATTTGTAGTCTTCGTACTGCATCCAGACTTTGCTTTTTCATTGTTATCCTCCATTATTAACTCTTCAAAAATGTAACTGCATTGGTTGCATTAATTATGATACAATGTTTGAGTAAACTGTCCATTACGCACGATGTCTAATAGTGTACCGAGTGATAACAAGACTTCGGATAAATGCATATAAAGCAAATATTACAAGCAATATACTTGATCATTTTTTAAAATGTTGATCTCAGAACTACGTAACAAATCACTGTACTGCAATTAAATTAGCGTGCGAGAAAATTTCACTGAGTGTGTGAAAATTTCTCAAGTCGGTGTGGGAAATGTTTTAACGCTGTTCTGCTATTTATTTTCAAGCTATCGGCGCCATCAAATGAAACGATTTCGTTAAATATGCTAAAAATGCAATCTGTAAAAGAGCATTATAGTGATTTGTGACATTGTTATAGTCAGATACGAGTTATAATATAAGAACAGCATTATAGTGAATCAGCGTCAAGCGAACCGCGTTATAATGAGGGCCTGCTGTAGTATTTTGTGAATTTTATTGGAAATATTAGATTGCCAATGTCATTTGTGAGGCAAATGACATCAAAAAGTTAAAATAGTTTCTTTTGTCATAAATGTTAATAAGATGAGGAACTGCATCATTGCAGAGTGTAATATTCAGATCAAGGAAGTTGGCTATGCAATTATCAACATTTTCTTAATTGAGTTTAAGTTCAGAGGGGTAAATATCTGCAGCTAAGTGTTCAAAGTCGGAATTTAAAACTAAGATGCCATCCACATACCGGAAAGATAAAAGTTTATGATTGGGATTGCTAGTAAAAAATAATTCCTCATAGTAGTGTAAAAACAAGTTAGAAACAAGGCTGGAAATTTGTGAACCCATGGGAACTCCAATTATTTGTTTGTATGCAAGCTTGCCATCGAAAATGAAGTTACTGTGTATGCAAAGATTGACGAGGTTGTCCCAAGTGCTCTCGTGAATATTAAGCTTCTCATGGTATTTGTTAAACAATTGTTTTAGCACACGCACGCATGCACGCACACACACACACACAACAAAAGGCAATATGATGACTTAATTTAAGGTAAAGACAAAGGTAGAGATGCATCGTTACATTGTGCCATTAAATAATTGAACATTACATGATCGTTGCATATTTATTGATATAATTAAATCTATTATGCAGTTGAAATTATTTTAGTCATAACCTGTAGTACAAAGCCACAGCTAAACTATAAGTTGGTTCATGTAGTAGAATTTCTAATGTATTAATTACTTATGCACAACTTAGGGTAATTGTGAAGAATGGTAATAGGGGTATTAAAATTAACCTTAACATATTGAACACTATAAATATTTAAAATTTTAATATTTAAATTTATCACCTGCTGATTACTGCCTGTATACATTGATGGGCACTCAACAAGGACCAACACCTATCTGTTTCTATGATCCCTATTCCAGTTTTGACAGATTTTTATTAATAGGTAAAGAAATTATATAAAATAGGGAGTTAATTTAGTTGTAAGCTAGAGATAATGGGAGTTTAATTTGGTTGTAAACTGGAAATAGTGGATAGTTAGTCCAACAGAGAGTGGTGCAATTAATTAAAATTATAGAATTAACCTGAAGACGTCCTTACCGTTGTGAAGTTAAATAAGAAAAGACCAAGTACATTTTTTGTCTTGCTGCTATGCATGTGTTGCAATGCCCTCTAACCAATTTTGCTTAGGTTAGTATTATGCGAAATAATAAGGAATAGATACATGCATCTGTTGTTTTTAGGATTAAAATAAAAAAATAAAGGAATAATGGGAAATGAAAATGAAATAAAAGGTGTAAAATAAAAAAAATAATAAAGTAAAAAATAAAAAGTGAGTCTAATGCCTGCTAGTATAGTAGTTATCACCAAAGGTAATTTATCATAACAAGCAAGCGAAAAAGGACCGCACCATTGCAATATGTGTACAGTTATTTGGGTTTTTTTTTTTTAGTAGCGTTAACAACTAAGGCCATATTGCTCCGGGAATATGCGGTGGTCATTCCCTGACCTTTTTGCATCCTCTGTATTTGGTGGTCACGGGCTCGAACCCCGGTCTAATCAAGAAGCGTGTGTTATGCACTGCTGCTCCTGCCCACCTGGCTACGGAGGAGCAATGTGTACAGTGGTTTCAATACTGCAAGAAATATACAGAGAACGATTATGGTATATCTGATATACAGCTAGCTTACTAAATATAGGATTTAACAATCATAAGATTTCTAAATTCAATTAGAGTGCCACTGCCCATATATCTGCAATAAACAAGATGGTGGAAAACGTTCTGTCCATATATGTATATATAGCATTTTGATAAGATGACATTTACTGAAATTTAAGGGTATCCCATTACGCTTTAGCATAATTTAAATTACTTAAATTAATTTTATACATTCTTAAATTAACTTTATACATTCCCTATCAATATAATTATCCTTACATTTATATAGAATTCTTAAGCATTGCATTCTTATTATATTTGCATGTATGTTTTTAGAGATGTTAGCCTGTAAATTTGGGAGGCTAATGGTATTAAAACTAAAGTCCTCTCATTTATCATATATTTTAGTTTCCATGTGTTCCAGTTCAATAGAGATGAGAATATCCAGGTATGTGGCTCTAGTGTGGTCGTTGGAGTTAATGCAAGTAATGTCCAAAACCAATGGGTATATGTAGGTAGCGATATTATTGAATTCTAGTTGATTGATGTTAAGCAGGTCATCTACATAATGATACGTTATAATGCTGTTGTTAATCTTCTTTTCATAGTGGTGTAAGTGTAGGTTAGCAATAGCATGGAATAGCAGGTGCCCATAGCTATTCTCCTGTTCTGAACAAAAACCAATGTGCCATTGCAAACGTAGTTGCTGAATAAACATATGTTTAGTAACCCAGACCAGAAAACTTTATTACACTTCAAAATATTTTTGAATTTATTGTAATAATTGTCAAATACTGTTTTTAGATTCTGGTGTGATATAATTGAAGTATCTAAAGATTGTGAGATCTGACTGACCTGTTTATTGCTTTGAATGGTTTGAGTAAGTTAATGCTGATGGCATCCTTTATCTACTCAGACTACACACACGAAGGGGACATAAATTCAAATTGAGGAAGGATTGTTGCAGTACAGATGTGCAGAAATTTCCCTTCAGCCAGTGGGTAGTTTGAATAATTTGAAAGAAAACTAGATAAATTGTTTGAAGGGATGGCTGGGTAATACGAGAAGTTTTTTGGGTTTTTTTTGCTGATGCAGTATAAGTTTTTTTGGATCATTTTCCATTACTAATATTAGTATACTACTAATCATCATCATCATCAGCCATTTTCAATCCACTGCAGGATGAAGGCCTCTCCAGCAACTTTCCTTGTTCCTTCTGTTTTGATCACTGGCCATCCATTTACTACCCACAAACTCATGAATTTCATCTATTCATCTCCACCTTTGTTTCCAAGTTTTCTTCTAGATCCTCTTGGGTACCATTCTATTATTTTCTTACTCCATCCGTCATCATGTCTTCAAGCTATGTCCTGCCCAAGACCATTTTAGTTCTTTAGTTTTGATAAGAATGCCCTTTACTTGAGTTTGCTGTCTAATCCATGTGTTTCTCTTATTATCTAACAGTCTGATTCCCAATATAATTCGTTCCATTCTTTGCTGTGTAGTTCTCAGCTTCTCTTCCATTCTTTTGGTGAGTGCCCAAGTTTCACTTCCATAAGTCATGGTGGGGAGTATACATTGGTTCATTATTTTACGTTTCAGACAAACTGGGATATTGTTCTTCAGTATATGACTATATTTCCTGAATGCTATCCATCAAAAATTTTTTCTTTTCTTGACTTCCAGCCATTTATCATTATTACAGCTAATAACTTGTCCCAGATAAGTATATGACTCCACCTTTTCATTTACTGCTCCTTCAGGCTCCTCCATAGCCAGGTGGGCAGGAGCAGCAGTGCGTAGCACACGCTTCTTGATTAGGCCGGGGTACGAGCCCGTGCCCACCAAATACGGAGGATGCGGAAAGGTCAGGGAATGACCACTGCATATCTCCGGAAAAATATGGCCTTAGTTGCTAATGCTCCTAAAAACCAAATAACAAACAAACTGCTCCTTCAATCATTATTTCCCTTTCTGTGGCATACTTGTTCATCATTACTTTTGCTTTAGCCATATTCATCTTTAGTCCAAAATCCTTACTAACTGTGCATAACTGATTAAGATTTTCCTCTAATTCTTTGGGATGGTGGCTTATGACCACAATGTCATCTGGAAATCATAAATGGTTTTTGTACTCTCCATTCACATTGGCTCGTTTCTGCGACCAGTATAATCTTCTGAAAGCTTCCTCAAGGGCAGCAGTAAACAGCTTCGGAGATATTGTGTCTCCTTGTCGAACTCCTTTCTCGATTTTAAATTTCCTACTGTCTTTGTCTAGTCTAATAAAGGAGGTAACGTTCTCATATATTTTCTTCAAAATCATAATATGTGGGGTATCTATGCCTTGTCTTTCCAGTGCCCGAAACATTGCCTTATGCTGTATGGAGTCAAATGCCTTTTCATAATCCACAAATGCCAGGAATAATGGTGTTTTATATTCATTTGCTTTCTCCATTAGCTGTGATATTACATGAAGGTGATCCATAGTTGAGAATCCTATCCTAAAGCCAGCTTGCTCTTTTGGTTGATTCTCATCAAGTATTCTTTCTAATCTGTTAGTAATGAACCTTGTGAACAACTTGTAGATGTGGGATAACAAGCTAATTGGTTTTTAATTTCCAATTTCTGATTTATCTCCTTTCTTATGCAGCAAAACTATGATTGCATTATTCCACTGTTTAGGCATCACACCTTTTCTGGCCCCGAGTGCCAAGCGATAGTGCCCAAGCGATATTTTGTGCGATACATAGCGTTCTTTCTCAGCGGATTAGTTATATTTATTTTCCAGTGTCACTATTCTTCTTGTTTTTCTTAAGTGATTCTTTACTTAAAAGCTTTGAAGTAGAATCCAGAAAGGAAATACACCTTTCTTTCCTTGTGTATATATATATATAATCCGTACTAACCTAACTAAACCTCTAAACCACTTGGTCACTGGTGGCATCGCTCCTGCCTCCACGTGGCGGGGCTGGAAACCTGGGAGGAGAAAAACACTCTCCCGGGGCAAAAAGGAGCAAAGATGGACATAAATAGACATGCCACTTATGGATCTCATGATCCAGATCTCTCAAACAGAGAAGATTTAAATGCAGGAAATGCAAAACGGCAGAAAAAAGAAGGAACAGAAACCCCTGCTCCTCTTTTTTTGATACTGCATTCTTTGACTGACAATCCTTTGAGTAAGCTCTCCCCATTCTTAATACAGAAATGTCTTGAGAATGTGGCGGGCCCACCAAAAATGGTTAGAAGATTAAAATCCGGAGACCTTCTAGTGGAGATGAACGAGAATAAACACTCGGAAAAACTATTAAAAATATTGACTTTTGGTGGAATTCCCACAAAGGTTACCCCGCATGCCACCTTAAACTCCTCTAAAGGGGTAATAGCCGAGTGGGATCTCCTTAACGTATCTGAGGAGGAAATCGTTCAGGAATTAGGCGATCAAAATGTAATAAATGCCAAAAGGATAGTGATTAAGAAAGATGGGGTTCTTACTCCTACCCGAACGGTCATTCTTACATTTAAAACACCAATTTTACCAACAACTGTTAAAGCTGGATATTTAAGGTGCAAAATTCGACCTTATATTCCAAACCCAGTCCGGTGTTTTAAATGCCAAAAATTTGGACACTCACAAGCAGTCTGCAGGGGTGTAACCACCTGTGCCTCCTGTGGTTCAAAAGAGCATGTTCACACAGACTGCCCCAATGAAATACAAAGCTGCCCAAACTGTAAGGGGAATCATTCAGCATTTTCAAAGGAGTGCATCCAGTGGCAGACTGAAAAGAATATACAAAAGTAAAAAGTGGAACACAAGGTGCCATACCAAGAAGCAAAAAGACATTGTTTAATTTCAAATAAATTGCCATCTTATTCTTCAGTTGTAAAAAAGCAACAATCCATAACAGTACAAACAGATTGTTCAGTTCCGCCAAGCATCTCAATTTCTGATTGGGCCAGGTCAGTCCTCTCTACACCAAAAGAACAGCCTACCCAACAGCAATCAACTCATTCGGTAAACACACCATTGACAATACCGCTAGATAAAAATTCTGTACAACAGCCAGTTAATCAAACAAGCTCTGAAAGAAATAATCAAAAAACCAGTACTGATACCATGGACATAGATAGAAATTCACACCGAGATGAACCACTTCTTGAACTTCATGCAGAAGAGGAGGACATGGACGTCACTAGACCAAATTTCCCAAAAAGGGAAAAAAGACTAGACAGGCGCAAACAGACCACATCCCGTAAGCAAGCAGACACACCCGATAATCCTCAATAATGCACAAAATCATTCAATGGAATTGTCACGGACTCTGTTTCAGAGCTAACTTAGATGATGTTTATGACTTAATTACCGAATATAAGCCTGCTGTTCTTTGTCTAAAGGAAACAAACCTGACACCTAAAATAACTATGAGCATAAAACATCATATAATGCTTAGAAAGGATAGGAACGACTCTAATACAGCACATGGAGGTGTAGCATTGCTAGTAAACTCCAGAACTCCTTTCAGACCAGTCCCACTGCAAACAACTTTAGAAGCAATTGCTGCTAGAGTTATGGTTAAGATAGCGGTAACAGTTGTTTCCATATACCTTTCGCCAAACTATTCATACTCTCTAGCAGATTTAAATGATTTAGTTACTCAGCTACCACCACCTTTCTGTATCTTGGGTGACTGGAATGGGCATCACCCCCTATGGGGTTCCTCGCACCTTGATAAGAGAGGTCAGTTAATTGAAAAATTTCTTGAAAGGCACAACTTAACATATTAAACAATGGGACTCACACGTACGTGCATCTTTTCTCAAGGTCAACTTCTGCAATTGATCTTTCAATATGCTCGCCAAACCTCCTTCCTCTTATTGATTGGACGGTCGCTGATAACCTGCGAAATAGTGACCACTTTCCAGTAATATGGACACTATCGGCTAACTCTCCTCCTCAAACTGAGATAAAAACTGTTTGGAAATTTGACAAAGCTAACTGGAAGAAATATCAAGAGCTGGCACATCTAGATATTCAGACTATCGAGACCCTCACCATTGACTCTGCCGTAACTTACATAACTCAGCAAATGATAGCAGCTGCAGAAACCAGTATACCCAGATCATCCATGAAAACTCGCTCCCACCCAAAAATATGGTGGAACGAAGCCTGTAGCAATGCGAAAAAAGAAAAGAATAGATACTGGAACATATTTCGTAAATACCCAACCACAGCTAACCTCATACAGTTCAAGAAAGCTAGAGCTAAATCTCGTCACATACAACGAATAAGCAAAAAAGAGACATGGTCTAAATATGCCTCCTCTATAAACAGGACCACAAATATCAGAACTGTTTGGAATAAAGTTCGAAGAATTAATGGAAAATATCCACCTATAACCACTCCGATAATATATCTAAAAGGCAAAGAAATCTGCAATCCTCTTGATATTTCTAATACATTAGGTGAAACTTTTGAAAAAATCTCCGCTGTAACCGCATTTGAGCCAAGTTTCCAGGCACATAAAATACAAGCAGAAAAATATAATCTCAATTTCAATACTTCACGACAGCATCCATATAATGTACCCCTTACCATGGCAGAGTTACGTAGCGCACTTGCAAGATCCAAAAATAGTGCTGCTGGCCCTGATGGAGTGTACTATGCCATGATATATCACTTGAGTGAAGAATCCCTTTTTGCTCTGCTAAAACTGTATAATAGAATCTTTGGCGAAGACTACTACCCTACCAGTTGGCGTCATTCTATTGTATTAGCTTTCCCAAAACCAGGAAAGGACCATTCAGATCCAGCAAATTACCGACCGATAGCGTTAACTAGTTGTATAGGAAAAGCATTAGAAAAAATAATTAATGCCAGATTGACATGGTTCCTAGAGACTGAATGCATTCTAAGTCAAAATCAATATGGATTTCGAAGAACTAGATCAACACTTGACCTTATGGTCAAAGCTGAAGGAAATATACGAAATGCATTTCTCAGGAACGAACACCTAGTGATGATATGTCTTGACATCGAAAAAGCTTTTGATACAACCTGGCGGTATGGAATTCTTCACGATCTCTATGAATCTGGTATTCGTGGTCATCTTCCAAAATTTATCCAGAACTTTTTGATCAATAGGACCTTTCAGGTACGATTTCACTCTGCTCTCTCACAAACTTTTGTGCAAGAAGAGGGGGACCCTCAAGGTTCTGTGCTTAGTGCCACGCTCTTCTCTCTCAGGATTAATTCCATTACAAAAGTTATTCCCGACACAGTTGAAACTTATCTGTATGCTGACGATCTGGCGATCTCAAGCCACTCACAAAACATGAGTTTCATTGAAAGGCAGCTTCAAGGTACAATTAACAAGCTTGTTCAGTGGGCCAAAAATAATGGATACAGACTTTCAAAACAAAAAACAACAGCAATTCATTTTTGCCGTAAACGGAATTTACATCCAGATCCGATGTACATCTTGATTCTCATCCAATTTCTTTTCAACAGAGTATTAGCTATCTTGGACTAATTCTGGATAGAAAACTTAGTTTCTTAGAGCATATTAAACATATTCGTACAACCTGTCTAAAGAAGCTGAATCTCCTCAGGGCAATTTCCGCTATGTCATGGGGTGCAGATCGGTACATGCTGCTGCACTTATACCGGTCGCTCATAAGATCCAAACTAGACTATGGGTCACCTGCATATGCCTCAGCCAGAGAAAGTGTATTAAAATGGCTCGACCCAGTACATCACAATGCCCTCCGAATTGCACTGGGAGCTTTTCGTACATCGCCAGTTCAGAGTCTCTATACGGAAGCACATGAACCACCCCTATTTCTTCGTCGGCAAGCTCTGTTATTAAGTTATGCAGCAAAAATCAGAAGTTTCCCACATCATCCTATAAAGCAGTATTTATTCACCCCAAAATGGCATAATGGCATAATTTTTATTTTGTACCAAAATAAACCTTTGCAGAATAAACCATGTGGCATTAGATTACAAAGCATAACTACGTGCAGCGAACTAAATATGAATGACATAATTCAAGATATTAGCATGGCTATGCCACCATGGCAAATACCCCTGGCCAATGTTGACCAACATTTTCAACAATGGGGAAAGAATGCACTTCCAAATTTCAGTATTCAGCAGATCCATGCAACTCACTCTTTTCAGTTCTCTAGTTTTACCCAAATTTACACTGACAGTTCCAAGACAGATAATAAAGTTGGAGCAGCTGCAGTTCTACCAAACAATACAATATCCCAGCAGCTCCCTTTGGAGTACAGTATTTACATTGCAGAACTGTATGCTATCCTAATGGCTCTAGACAATGTAAAACAGTCATTATATCCTCAAACTATTATCTACACCAATTCCTTAAGTGCTGTATCTGCTCTTCAGTGTAAATTTCTTTCCAGTCATCCGTTTCTACAACAAATTCAAACCAAGTTAGCGCAGCTTCTTGCAAACAGGCAAAAATTAATTTTCTGTTGGATACCCGGGCACTCTGGAATCAGAGGAAACGAACAAGCAGATCTTGCAGCCAAGAACACCAGTCACATAAAATCAGACATTCAGATACCTTACACAGATTTAAAACGCATCATACATACCAATGTTAGAAAAAAATGGCTATCCATTTGGCAGGGAGAAAAGAGCAATAAGCTTTTTCAGATTAAAAAGGATCACAAGAAGTGGCTATCAAGCCTAAGAGGCAATAGAAAGGAAGAAGTAGTACTTGCTAGAATTCGAATAGGACATACTCACCTAACTCATAGTTATTTACTCACTCAGAATGACCCTCCACGATGCAGCAACTGTCAAACTCAACTCACAGTAAACCACTTGATCATTGAATGCCCATTATATCTGAGAGAACGAAAAACAGCTTTCTCTTCACATCTATATTCTTCTAATAAACTTACCTTACAACAGATTCTCGGAGACCGACAAGATATTAATGATGTTTTTACCTTCCTCAAATTGATAAACAAATATCACCTGATCTGAATCCTTTTATTTACTATAACAATCATGTATCAAATAAGATTGAAATAGGTGCATTATGGCCTTAGTAGCCCTTGCACCAATAAATCCAACAAACAACAACAACAACACCTTTTCTAATGCACTTTATCAAGAGCCTTGCCAGTTTTTGTGTTATGTCTCTTCCTCCCAATTTTAACAACTCTACAGTAACTTCATCTTCCCCCAGGGCTTTCTGATTCTTCATTTTCTTCAATGCATGTTCTACTTCATCAGGAAGAATATCGGGTATGTTGTATGTGTTGCTAATTTGCAATCCATCTTCCCCACTGCTGGCATCATTCCCTCACTCCTTGTATAATTCTCTACAGTAGTCTTCTGCTATTTGAATTATGCCTTCTCTGCTGTTTATAAGTACACCATCGCTATTCTTCAGTTTCAGTATCATTTGTCTTCCTGTATTACTGCTCATGGCTGCTGATTTAAATCCTTTGTTTTCCCTTAATGCTTGTTCTACTTTTCTTGTGTTAAATCTTCTTATGTCCTTTCTTAGTCTCTTTCTAATGGCTTCGGATAACTCAGTATATTAAATTTTCTCCTTGTCAGTGTTTATCTCGCTCTTCATTTTTCGCCTTCGGTTCATCACAACAAATGTTTCTTGACTAATTTTTTCTTCTTTGGATTTCCTTTTAATAAATAAACAAGAGAGGGACCAAAGAAGGACCCTATAGGTTTCCTTGGGCTTTATCACTTTCAGAAAGTTGTAATATTCCTCGTCGATATCTTGGTCCTGTGCAGTCTGCAGAAGTTTTTCTTCTGTTAGGAGAAAAAAGCAGTATGTACTGGAACTTAAGAACAAGTTTGATTTCCAGTACATAGTGCCTTTTCTCCTTTTCTGTTATCTCAAAGACCTTTGTATAATTTACTTGAGTCAGTTTTTTCCTTTCCTTTCCTTTCCTACATCTATATCAAGTGTACATCTTACCATTCTGTGATCACTTCCAACATTTACTTTATTCAGGACAGTAACATCATTCGCAATATATCTTCTGTTAGTGAGGATGAAGTCGATTTCATTAGTTGTTAATCCATTTAGACCCTTCCATGTCCACTTTCTGTTCACCCTTTTCTTGAAAAAGTGTTCATTTCTGACAATGCTTGAGATTCTGCAAATTCCACAAGTCTTTCGCCTCTTTCATTTCTTTCACCAATTCCAAAATTTCCTCTAGTTTCCCTTTCTGTGCTGTTTTGTCTTTTTCCAACCTTAGCATCGAAGTCCCCCATAATATAGTGGGTTTTCTGCTCATCTAGAAGACTCTCAATTTCGGTGTACATTTCTTCAACCTCTTCATCATCATGGCTCGATGTCGGTGCATAAATCATTATAACTTTTAGCTTGTACCTCTTAGAAATCTTGAGTATTAGTCTCTACACTACTAATACTAATACAATACTTTAGATCATTTTTCACTATTAATACAGTGGTTTATAATGCAAACAAATTGTATTATAAACCACTGTCTGCACTTACTATATAAACAAGAGAGGGACCAAAGTACAGTTACTGCGTAAATAATGCATACTGACCCCCCACCAAGAATGAAAAGTATGACAGATAAATGAGCATTAGGGTATTGCTTTTAAATTTTATTTTAAAGAATATCTGGGAAAGGTTTTTTTTTTTTTTTTTCTTTTCACAAAAGTTAATACAACAGGCTGAGAAAAGTTTAAATTTCCTTTCAACGGATAAAAATACAAATAAGAAATAGGAAGGTTTTTTTTTTTTTTTTGTTTGGTGGTTGTTGGCGCATTGGCTTCTGTGGCCATAATGCATCTCCGAACGTTGTAGTGTCAGTAGTGTCCTTAACAACCCTGCAAACTTTTGTATCGTCTGCAAACTTGGACATTAAGCTTGATATTTTTGCATCCAAGCCCTAAGCAGGATTGAAACCCACAACCTTTGGGTTGCCAGGCAGGCAGGCACTTTACCAACCCGGCTAGCCCGGTCTGCCAAATAGGAAATACTCAGGGAAGTAATTCTAGTGGCTACTATGGTTTTTATACCAATGAAGAAATATGTTCATGATTTATACCAAAATGGATGGCATATGAACTTAGTGGTAAGAAAAATGCACAAATGGTTATAATTTGGTAAGTGAGCATAAATTAGCTTATATTATCGTGCTAAGGCAGATAACAAAACAACTTTTAAAGTACAAAGAATTCTTTACTTACGTTAATCCAGAAGGAAAGGGATGAACCACAAGATATGAGCATAAATATTAATAATGCATTAGCATTAGTAGAGGCATATGATGCAAGAAAGCAAGCTTATGCAGCATCAGCCAAAAAAAAAAAAAACCCACTTCCATTTCACCCCTCCGTTCGTTCGAAATACCTGACCAGCTGAGCCTTAAACTTATTTAGGCTATCAACTTACACAACAAGGGATGGAAGTCTGCTCCACCAACCAACTACCCACTGGCTAAAGGCAAATTTCCACACATCTATCCTACATCTGTCTTTCCTCAATCTGAATTTATGCCCTCTCAGGTGATTATTCTGAGCAAGAGGAAGAATACCATCAGCATTGAGAATGCTCAAACCATTCAAGGCTTTATACACCTCTATCAGATCACCTCGCTGGTGCCTAGTCTCCAGACACTGTAATTTCCAAAACTTAAGCCTTTCTTCGTAAGAGCAACCCTTTGTTCCATTCACTAATCTTGTTGCCCTTGTCTGTACTCGTTCCAGCAGCTCTACATCCTTCTTGAAATGAGGTCTCCAGACCTGTATACAGTACTCAAGGTGTGGACTGACCATTGCCTTATACAAGGGAATAATCACTTCCTTATCCCTGCTGGAAAAATTCCTGTATATCATTGACAATACTCCATGAGCTACTCTTGCAGACCATCTGCACTGCTCAGAGAACTTCCTATCTGTGTGCAAAATTACCCCAGGTCCTTTTCATTCTCTACCACTGTCAGTGTAGTACCAAAGAGTTCATGCGTTCCTCTGGAGTTGCTGTTTCCCATATGTAGTACTTTACATTTGTCAATGTTAAACTTCATTTGCCACCTCTCAGCCCATCTGCTTAACCATTCCAGATCCTGTTGCAGCAGCATAGCATCAGTAGTGTCCTTAACAACCCTGCAAACTTTTGTATCGTCTGCAAACTTGGACATTAAGCTTGATATACCATCATCAATATTATTTATAAATACAGAAAACAATAATGGACCCAACACTAAACCCTGAGGGACTCAACTAATAACATTAGTCCACGATGAGCAGTGTCCATTGATTACCACTCTCTGTTTTCTCCCCCTCAATCACCCCCTTATCCATAGCAGCAATTTGCCTCCAATGCCACATTATTCCAATTTGTGCAGCAGTCTTCCATGTGCAACAGTATCAAAAGCCTTTCTAAGATCCAAATATATAATATTAAAGTTATTCCCTGCATCCAGTTCTTTTGTGACTGCATCATAGTATTCAATCAAATTGGTCAAGCCTAAACTTTCCCTAAACTTCTTTAACCAGTGCCTCCATTAATTTTCCTGGAACAGAAGTTAAACTCACAGGTCTATAATTACTTGTGTCAGCCTTTGATCCTCCTTTGTGAATTGGGGTCACATTTGCACATCTCCAGTCTATGGGTACCTCCCCTGAGTCCAAGGAAGTGCTCATAATTATGGCTAAGGGTTTGCTTACTTCCTTTGCTGCCTTTCTTGTGTTTATCTTCAACAATTTCTCCTCCACTTTACTCTCAGTTATTACAAGATTATCTAACTTACTGCCAGAGTTGAATACACCTCTGGCATTCCCCTCGCTGAATAACTCCTCATGTGTGAATGCAGATGCAAAATACTCATTTAGTTTATTAGCTACCTGATCAGGATCATCAACAGCTGAACCATCGATATGAAGTGGACCAATCTGATTCATCCCCTTCCTTCTACAGTTTACATAAGTAAAGTACGCTTTGCTGTTTTTCCAAATATTTCTCGTAATCTGCCTTCGGCAGCCTAACCTCCTTTATAACTTGGTTACAGATCAACTTATATCTATCATAGGCTTCTGTGTCACGTGTTAATTTTTATGTATCCCATGCATTTTTCTTCTCTACCATATGTCTCATTAGTTCATCTGATATCCATTTAGGCCTAAACCTTCAACAATATTTCTTAATTGGTATGTAAAGCCTAATAGCTTCCAAGATAAGTTCTTTGAATGCTTCCCATTTTGAATTTGCTGTTGGTAACATCATCAGTTGGTCCCACTGTATAGAATTTAAATACTGTCTCAGACCATCGTAGTTGCCTTCATGAAAGCAATAACCCTTCCCTTTACCCCTGATGGTAGTTACCTCTTTGAGTAAATCCCACTTCAGCACACTGTGATCACTGCCACCTAGTGGTTCCTCTATGTGCAGATTCTTAATGCATGAAGAATCACTACTGATAATCTAATCAAGAGTATTACTCCCTCTAGTTGCCTTCCGAACATGCTGATGTAGAAAACAATCATCCAATAAATCCACAACAGCCTTGCTAGTGTGTGAGTGACCAACCAACAAATTCCAGTCAATATCTGGGAAATTAAAATCCCCCATTATAAGACTCTGATTTACTGGCCCACTCTATTTCCCTGTACAGTTTCTTATTATACTCATCAGAGTCATTAGGCCTATAGCACACTCCTACTCTCAATTTTGATCTCCCAATGCTTATGTCACACCAGACTGACTTGACACTGCAATGTCCAGCGATATCGACTGGCTTCACTTCCTTGGATTTTATGTGTTTCTTAACTAATAGCATAACCTCTCCTCCCTTCCTATCCTGTGTATCCTTTCTGTAGACATTGTACTCCCCAAATTCCAGTTCTGCATTCCTTATATCTGTGTGACACAAGGTCTCTGATATCCCAACAATATCCGCCTTTGATGCTTTGAGCAATACCTCAAATTCATCAAATTTATTTACCTAACTCCTAGCATTGGTGTACACGCAAGTATACATGCACCTGTTCTTTTTCTTAGCTACCCTAACACAACCCATGTGTTTACTTGTACCGCAATGACTCCCAGCAGTCTCTGAAATATCCTGCATCTTGTTTTCCAGGCTTCTGCTCATTCCAATAGAAGCAGTGCAAGAATCATTTTCACCTCTGCCAGTGGCTACTGTTAATCTATTAGTCCTTGTATCCCCCCAAGCTAGCAGTTTTCCGACCTACCTAACACTGCCTCGATAGCATCAGCAAATATTCTTGCACCCTTTCTATTTAAGTGTATCCCATCCCTGTAGATGCAGTTGCTCCTATTAACAAGTACAGACCAGGCTGAAAAAAATTCTATCCCTTGAGCCTTGCACAATCTTTCCAGTGCCAAATTGATTGACAAGGCTCTCATCATATAGTCCCTCCTTTCGTGTCTGGGCAAAATTGCAGACACCTTCAAATTCAACCCTAATTCACGGCTTTTTTTCAACAGTGACCTGCACTTGTTAAGTAATTCTGCTGGTCTCCTACTCTTAATATCATTAGTGCCAATGTGCACAACTATATTACCTTTTGTGCCCCTAAAAGATAATATCTGCTCCACAACGTCATCAACCTTGCCCCTGGCAGATATACCCTGGTCCTGCTCCACCTATCCTTTTTACAAAGCACGTTCTCCGTTTCCCTGACAATAGAGTCACCAGCGCATTCTGCCTTGGGGGTTGCTGCTGTGTTGTGTGATGACCAAGTGCAAGCTCTGGCATTGATGTGGGCAGCTGAGAGCTTGATGGGGCCCTCACTTTAGATCCTTCGAGGGCGAACATTTCCACCATCCTAAGACTGTACTTGACTGGTGGGCCATCATGTTCAGTGACTCCAGTTAGTTCAGCCACGGCAAACACTGCAATGGAAGAACTGCAGGGTCGCACATTTCTGGGTCTACCAGATCCCATTACCTTTTGGTGTCGCTAAGTGGATGATGTGTTTGTGGTTATTTCCCACGATTCGGGCAATCGACTCTTGGACCACCTTAACAACTCTCTGTTGCCTTTCATAAAATTCACTGTTGAACTGCAGTCATACAATACCCTTCCATACTTGGACACCCTTGTCCGAAGTGATGGCATGCATTTGAGGACAACATCGCAAACCGATGTGTGCTGGCCAATTTACCAACTACAGGTCAGCACACACGTGCAGCCATTTTCCAGTAACATGTTCACTTCTGTTCAGTTTTCATTTCCAGTAACATATTCACTTCTACTAGCTACTGGTTGAATATGCTTTAACTGTATCTAAAACATAAGCACCACTAATCATATCATGATATTTATTTTACAGAATGACTATATGCTCTGTGAAATGACTCTGATGTCATTTATCGGATTTTTTTTTTTTTTTTTGTGCCTTTCATTTCTGTATGGTTTGGATACTGCCTGTTTTAAATTAGTTAAGCATTCAGTTAAATAATCTTTAATAAATAATGTAAACTCACATTTTAGTCCACTATAAATTTAAGAATATATTAAAGAAACAGATATACTGAACAGTATTTTTAAATTAAACTCAATAAGAAGCAAATTATAAGCTCTTTTGATTTCTACATTTTCACATGGCCAGTAATGTTATGTACAGTGCCACAGTCAACATTTTAAGTGTGGATAACTTGATTTCATTCATATTAATATCCTACTACATGTGAAAATATACTTAAAAAACAAATAATAAATTAATCTAAGAGCTGAACTAAAAATGCAAATAAATAAATAAATAAAAGCGTGAAAATTAGGAAATAAAGACAATAAAATGAATAAAATGAGTGAGTAAAAAGTAAATATCAGAATGAATGAAAGCTGAAAAAAAAAAAAAAAATCACATTTTTAGTCTGAAAGAAGCAAGTGTAGAATCAACACTAAAGGGCAAAGAGGCAAAGTGAATATTTAGTGAAATCAATTTGTGATAGTTATGATTTAATTAGAAAGTGTGCTTAATTGACTACATTTTAAACTCATGTCAGTGTGACTTAACTTTAAATCTCTCACTCTGCAAGAGAACAAAATGAACAAAATGCTGAACACCTGGATCAGAAGCAGACATTCAGGCAAACAGAGCTGGGACTGATGTGAGAAGTCGACTAAAGATGCAAAGCAAGTGATGCCTTTTCCCACAAATTGAAGTTACAGTAAAATCCCGTTAATACAAACTTGGTTTATACAAAGTACTTGTTTATATGAAGCACATACCATTCCCCTGCGAAAGGATAGGCTTTTCTATGTAAATATATTCGGTTAATATGTAATACAAAAATTCTTTTTCACCCCATGAGAAATAATATTGTCATTTTGCATGTTTAATACAAATCTTAGCAGAGCGATCCAATTATTGTCCCCAGCCACCTGGCTCCCTACTTCCTGAAGGATTTGACTTGTTAGAAATTAGTTTTGTGTAAACAAAAGCAGTTAATGGTAGCTACAACGTTATGTGCAAAGTCAGTTGCAATTGTTACACCAGTTCAAATAGTCTTTTGCTATCATATACAGCAATCTATTTTTTGTGCCAATTTAACTGAGCCGATGTCTTTTTTCGAACTCGTGTCTTTAAATTAATTTAAAATTTGTTTATATTAAATCTTATCCAGCAGTGTTATGGCGACAAAACGTAGACGAACAGAATTAAGCCTGGAAATTAAACTAAAAATTATACAAGAGGCTCATAGGATGGAAAGAAGCAAAATGGACATTGCAAAGGAACACAACATCCCTTTACCTATAATACTGAAAAACTGAAAAAAACTTGAAGAAGTGCGTGACACTGGAGCAGTGATGAAAAACAGGAAATGAATTTGTGGTGCAAAACATGAGGAGCTTGAAACAAAACTTTTCAAGTGGTACCAACAAATGTGTGCATATAATTTGCCAATATCAGGTCCGATTTTCCAAGAAAAGGCAAATTATCTAGCTCAGCAACATGGGATTAGTGACTTCAAATGCAGCAGTGGCTGGCTCCAAAGATTTAAAGACAGGAATAACTTGGTTTCGCGGAATGTTTGCCGTGAGTCTGGATTAGTCGACAAAAAAAGGCTAGAGACTTGTTGTGTTCTGTATGGTCCATCCTTGAAAAATATGAGGCAAAGGATATTTTTAATCTTGATGAGACAGATTTAGTTTATAATTTGCTGCCAAACAAAACATTTACTGTTCGAGGAGTCATGTCGTGGTGGAAAATTAAGTAAACAAAGACTCACTGTTCTGTTATGCTGCAGTTCAGATAGCAGTACAAAACTACGCCCAATTGTGATTGGTAAGTTTTCCAAGCCAAGATGTTTTAAAGCAGTTAACCAACTTCCCTGTGATTATGAGGCCAACAGAAGTGCTTGGCTTAAGGTCAAAATTTTCCAGTCTTGGTTATAAAAACTGGACAGAAGAATGGCTTCAGAAAAAAGGAACATTTTGATGATTATAAACCGCTTTACAGCACATTCTGTCGAGACACTTAAGTTGACAAACATATGGCTGTTGTTTTTACTCCCAATACCCCCAGTTTAATGCAACCATTGGATAAAGGCATTATTTATAATCTCAAGAGAGCATACAGAGCCCGTCTGATAAGGTACTTGATCCGCAACATGGAAGGAGGGAACAATTTGCAGCCAAATTGGAATTTCTTGGGTGCTATTCGTGATCTTGTTATTGTTTGGGAAAGTATTACATCAAGTGTAATAATCAACTGCTTCAGAAAGAGTGGCTTTAGAGAGAACATCATCGAAAAACATGGTCCAGCAGATGAATGTGATAGCAACAGTGAGGAATTTGAAGTTGCTACCACTGCAACGCCAACACCAGAAGAGGTGCTGGGTACCAAACAAAACGATAATGTTTTTGTTACCAGCGACAGCGAAAAAGCACGTACACTGCCATCTAAAAAAGATGCCCAAAATGCACTGAACATAATAAAGAATGTGTTGGCCTGCAGTAATGTTGATAAAGAAACAACTATTGCATATGGGACAAAAACTGTGCAAACAACATTGGATTCTTTCTTTAAATTAGATTAATTTATTAAAAAGCTAATGGTTTGTATGTCTCCTTTTATATTAATATTGCTATTCTTTTTACTGTGATACTAAAATATTGTATATATCAAAGTATATACTGTACAATATTTTCATTTCCGTTAATATTGCTTTTCTCCTTACTTTATCTTACAAATAAAATAAAATCTTTAAAAAAATATGTTATCCCTATTACTGTATTGTTAGACAAGGCTTTTGTTTTTATTTTTATGAATTTATTTTTGATATTATTATTATTTATTATTATTATTAGATATACAGTATGTACCATAAAAAACAAACAAACAAAAAAAAAAAAAAAAACGGTAAAATTTTGACACATTTGGAGAACTTCGTTATTACAAACCTTGTTATTATCAAAGGTGAAAATTTAGATCCCTTGAACTTTGTATTAACAAGATTCCACTGTACTTAGACTGCTTCAAATGCATCATTTATTCCATAACTTCAGAATAATAGGCAAGGTGACAGCTTCAGGTCACACTACTGCTATGGAATTTCTACTTTCAAATAAATTGTTGCAATCTGGAGCAGGTGTTTAATTTAGCTAAAGAAGGCCTGTCTGAAAGTGAATATTCAGTTGCACATTTATTTCCATCAAAGAAAAGACAGCAACAGGATTTAAAGCTGCTAAATTCTGAAACTTTCCAGAGGCAATACTTATAGTGATTACAAATTAGTATTGGTATTAATGGTGGCAAATGATGCAAGAATGCAAGCTTATACAGCATTAGCCAAAAAAAAAAAAAAATAATAAATAAATAATAATAATAAATAAAAAATAAAAATAACGTCCTGCATCATCTGCCTAACCACCCTAATCATTTCTCTAGTTCTTCCTTAAGATTATTTAAATTACCCACTCCTACAAATACTAAAAAACAAATTTCCTACACTCAACTACCTGTTGGCTGAAAATAAATTTCCGATTAATCATCTATCCTGCAACCATCCTTCTTCAATTTGAATTGTCCCTTCATGTGTGTGATCTGAGTAAGAAGAATGGCACCAGCTTATGCATCCTCACAGATGCTACAATTTTTAGAACTGAAGCCTTTCTTGGTAACAGAAAGGCTTCAGTTCTTCTCATTAATCTCATATGTTTACTAATCTCATATATCTGTAACTGTTCCAACAGATCCACATCCTTCCTAAAATAAAGCCTCTAGACCTGTATACGTAGGTCTCAAATTGTGGCCTTTCCATTGTCATGGGATAATCAACACCTTATCCATAGTGGCAAATTCTGGAACTGTCCTGCAATTGTCCTGGCAGCCTCTCTGTACTGCTCAAAAAAACTGTACTCCCTCTATACACTGCTCAAGTTGGGCTGCACATAATCCCTGGGTCATTTTCATTCTCCATTGCTGTCAGTGTTGTATCGCACAGTTCATACATATATTACTGCTACCCATATGCAATGCCTTGCATTTGTCAATGTTAAACTTCAGTTGTAAACTCTCAGTCCATCTGCCTAATTTTTCTAGATCTTGTTACAGTAGTATACCATAATTATTCTCATTATCTACTCTGTCAACCTTCATACCATCTAAAAACTTAGACATTAAGCCTGATGTGTTTTCATCAATATCACTAATGAATACAGAACACAAAAATAAGCCTAGCTGAATCTCGGGGGACTGAACTAATAACATCAGGCCAAGAAAGCATACCCACTGATAAAAACCCTGTCTTCTCCCACTCCCTTTATCCAATCAGTAACTTTCCCTCGATGCCAGAATGCTCCAATCTGTATAGTAGTCTTTTATGTGCAAAAGTATCAAAAACATTTTCTTTAACTAAAGTATTACATTGTCAAAATTATTTTTTTTTGTATCAGTTCTTTTGTTATGGTTTGGTTTGGTTTGGTTTTTAATGGCGCATTGGCAGCTAAGGCCATAATGCGCCAAGTCAGCCTTTGTTATGGACTGAGAGTGTACTGTGCCATAGTATTGAATCAGATTGGTCAGATAAGATCACCCCCTTAACAAATCCACATTGTGAGTGTGTATAACTGCACTTGTTTTATAGATGGTTCTGCATTACTATTTTAACCAATGACTGCACTATTTTCCTTGGAATGGAAGTCAAGCTTACAGGTCTGTAATTAACTCACTTCACCTTTCTGATCCCTCTTTGTAAATTGGGGATACATTTGCATATCTCATTCATAAGGACTTCCCTGAACTCAATAATGCTTTCATTATCATGCCTAATGGTTTTCTGACTTCTTTTCCTTATTCCCTCAACATAATCAGATAGATCCCATCTGCCCCCACATGATTTATGTTTAGCATCGACAATTTTAGCAAATATTCTTGCACCCTTTCTAGTTAAGTGTGTGAGAATATTTTATTCCTGCTATTGAGGTGGCATTAGGGTCAGAAAATTGCTAGCTTGGGAGGATACAGACAAACAGATTAATAGCAGCTGCAGGGAGAGGTTTAAGTTATTCTTACACTGGGTCTACTGGGCCATACAGCAGCCTGAAAAGGTAAAAACCTCACCCTGTAAAAACAATCCTTTTGGCTAACAAGCACAGATAAAACTGGGGAAAATTTTATTATTAGTAGTAGTATTAGCTACATGGTGCAAGGAAGCCTGAGGCTTATGCTGCACCAGCCAAAAAAAAAAATTCCCGAGTTACCCTGAGAGAGAGAGAGAGAGAGGCAGAAGGGAATCACCAAGAAAGACCCCTGGGGTTTTTATCCCATGAGTCTTGCAAGTGCCTCCAGGAGACAAATTCATTGAAAAGACTCTCATCATGTACTCTCTCTTATTGTGTCTTGACAGAATTATAGACATTTTCAAATTTAATCCTAACATTTTGCATGAGTGTAGTCTCCAATGTTGTGAGGCCTGTTATGGTACATCACTTTGCAAACCCACAGACACAGAAGGGATGAGTGTCAGCACAAATTATCATTTGTTCTTAACAGTGTTTTGATTACTCACCAAATGTTGCTGCATTCAGTGAATCTATTCAGGCAAGGTTGTTGTTGTTATTTGGTTTTTAGGAGCATTAGCAACTAAGGCCATATTGCTCCGGGGATATGTGGTGGTCATTCCCTGACCTTTCCGCATCCTCCGTATTTGGTGGTCACAGGCTCGAACCCCGGTCTAATCAAGAAGCATGTGCTACGCACTGCCGCTCCTGCCCACCTGCCTACGGAGGCACCTGTGATTAGAGGCTCTGTATATTAATATGCTTCAAATTGTGGAAAGAACCATTAATCACTGTTGCTTTCACCCCTAGCACATTGGCTGTGATCGGTTATTTTCTGTTTCTACAGTTCCATTAAAGCAGCCAATAAAAAATATATATTATTATAATAAGACTATCATTATCCTGAATGTCAGTTTCCGAAAAACCAGTCACACAATTAAGACTTAATGACTGGAAAAAGCAGCAAATATTTCTATAAACATCAATGAACTAATAATTTTTACAACTTTCTACTTTCATAACATTGCTCTACATTGAATAGAAAGAAATTACTTTTTCGAGTTATATAAACATACAAATAGCTAGCTAAGACAGCAGTATTCTTTATAACACATGCCTTTCAAGTTTTTATTTTTTTTATTTTTGGATTCGAACAGAGACAAACTGCTCACCAGTATATCAACCCTGTATGTGTTAGTTTCTTGCGTTTGAAGTTTTTCAATAATTTACATAAAAAAATAGTTTTTATCTTCAGCTGAACCTTTCAGTGGATTACTATGTTTCAGTATAAGCCAATGCCAATTGTTCCATTTACAAAACGTCATCCTCCTCTCAAGCGAGTCTTGATTTTTTAACAGGAAACTTATTATTCAGGGTATAATAGCAGAGAGAGAGAGAATTTTTGCTTAAATTATCCTGATACTTATCCAATCATCCAAATTATCCTTACCTGTATTTGGAACTAAACCTTCAAATAAATCTTCTCCAAATATTATCATATCATTTTGGAATGGGAAGTTATCTGTTTTTTGTTGAATATCTGACAAAACCTGTGACTCATTAACAAAGACTGGCCCTTTGTTTTCTGAAAAAGCATTATATTCGAGAATGTTTTCTTTGCAAGTTGAAAATGAACTGGGAGAGGGCTGTTTTTCTGTATCTAGATTATGATCTTGACTTGAATTTTTCTTCTTGATTTCTGGAAATTAAATAAATAGAAGTACAAAGTTCAGTAGCCCAAATAACTGAATTTCCAAATCTGTGGAGTGAGGTCAAAATAAAAGTTAAAATTTTTCTAAGTAAGGATATACATTGCAAACAGAAAAAAACAACTTCAGTGGAAAAAAAAATACCCATTATAATCTTAATAAGTTGTTAGTGGTGGGACCCTTGCAACTGCTCTACTGAAAGGAGCAGTAAGTTGATGAGTACAAAACAATGGAAAAGTGGTTATGACTTGGAAAAAAAAAAATAAAGATGAAATAAGCGGCATGACAAATTACTGAAATTATACTATAAACCATATGAGAGTAAATTAATTTAACTACACTTTATTTAAAAGCAAAGCAAACAACCAGTTCCATCTTCTAACCACAGTAGATAAAACATCTGGGCAAACAACACGCAAACTGTTTCACAAGTTCTTGAATACAGTTGTTGTTATTAGTTTTTAGGAGCATCAGTGACATACTAAATTGCTCCACTGTGTATTATGTCTGGATAAGTGTACATTCACATGCTTATTTGCATATTGTGTAGGCTGAAAAAACTGGAATAACTCAGAGGAAACTCCTACCCCTTTTGCTTGAGATTTGCCAACTACAGCCTGAATGAAAGATCTTTAGAAGTTCCTCCAGTCAGTGACAAAACCACCATCACTCACTTGGAAAGATCTGGTCATGGAGCAATTTGAATACAGAAAATAGTGAACAAATCATTTATATTATTCAAATCATATTTGTTCAAAATACACAATTTAATACTTAAATAAATAAGATTATGATTATTTTAATAAAATTAAGATTAGGATAAATGAATAAACAAAGAAATTGCAAATTCAGAATACAAAATTAGAAAGACAAAGATTGTCCAGTTGGCTGTAGTAATTTATTAAGTTTATAGTAACCACTTTAATGTAAGAGCATTAGGCAACTATAATCTTCTATTTATGAGACCACTGACTCAGTTATTATTACCATATTTTTTGAAAGATAGGTAAATCAAATTTATATAAATTTTTTAAAATCATGGTTATTTTTGTTTAAAAAATGGCAAATTATTGTAGTATGGTAAGTAGTAGGCATTATGGTCTGAGCAGCATTTCTCAATATGTGGTCCAATAAAGCAAAGCTTTTTGCAATAAGCAACAATCCCAATTAACAGTGATGGGAAATACAGGCATACCTATAACAACTTAACATGTATTACATATTACTTGGAAGGGGGACCTACATGATTGTTCATTATTATGTTAATGAACTGATAACATTACACTATTATATCATGGTAGATTAAGTAATTTATTGAAATGATACAGTTTTAAAGGAATTGAACCACCACAGTGCCAAATTTTTAAACTACTTGATGGCTAGATTTTGGGAACTAACTATTTCCCACCTTCATGCCTATGGGGGAAAGAACATTGTTTGAGGAGTGGTCTTACAAGTTTTCAATTTGATAATGATATTTGATTACAGTAGAACGTCAGTTATCTGGAATAATTTGAAAGGCTGACCTTTCTTCTTTTTTTTAACGGTAGCACAGTAAGTGCCAGTTATAGTGATCACGTTTGCAAATTGAATTTTGACTCTAATAAGCGAAAGATCGAGTTTATAACAGATTGTACAAACAAAAAGCCCAATAAACTGAAAACTGCAAATTGTTTTTATTGTTTTATTAGCATTAGCATTAGCATTAGCATTAGCAGAGGCATATGATGCAAGAAAGCAAGCTTATTCAGCATCAGCCAAAAAAAAAAAAAAAAAAAAAAAACCCACTCCCATTTCACCCCTCCGTTCGTTCGAAATACCTGTCCAGTTGAGCTTTAAATTTGTTTAGGCTATCAACTTCAACAACAAGTGATGGAAGTCGGTTCCACCAACCAACCACCCGCTGGCCAAAGGCAAATTTCCGCACATCTATCCGACATCCGTCCTTCCTCAGTTTGAATTTATGCCCTCTGAGGTGATTATTCTGAGAAAGATGAAGAATCCCATTGGCATTGAGCATGCTCAAACCATTCAAAGCCTTATACACCTCTATCAGATCACCTCGCCGGTGCCTAGTCTCCAAACTCTGTAATTTGCAAAATTTAAGCCTTTCTTCGTAAGAGCAACCCTTTGTTCCATTTACTAATCTTGTTGCCCTTCTCTGTACCCGTTCCAGCAGCTCTACATCCTTCTTGAAATGAGGCCTCCAGACCTGTATACAGTACTCAAGATGTGGCCTTACCATTGCCTTATACAAGGGAATAATCACCTCCTTATCCCTGCTAGAAAAATTCCTGTATATCATTGACAAGACACCATGAGCTACTCTTGCAGCTCGTCTGCACTGCTCAGAGAACTTCATATCTGCCTGCACAATTACCCCCAGGTCCTTTTCATTCTCCACCACTGTCAGTGTAGTACCGCAGAGTTGATACGTTGCTCTGGGGTTACTGTTTCCCATATGCAGCACTTTACATTTGTCGATGTTAAACCTCATTTGCCACCTCTCAGCCCATCTGTTCAACCTTTCCAGATCCTGTTGCAGCAGCATAGCGTCAGTATTGTCCTTAACGACCCTGCCAACCTTTGTATCATCTGCAAACTTGGACATTAAACTTGATATCCCATCATCAATATCATTCATAAACACCGAAAACAACAACGGACCCAACACTGAACCTTGAGGAACTCCACTAATAACATTAGTCCACGATGAGCAGTGTCCATTGATTACCACTCTCTGTCTTCTGCCACTCAACCACCCCTTATCCATAGCAGCAATTTGCCTCCAATGCCACACTGCTCCAATTTGTGCAGCAGTCTTCCATGTGCAACAGTATCAAAAGCCTTTCTAAGATCCAAATATATAATATCAAAGTTATTCCCTGCATCCAGTTCTTTTGTGACTACATCATAGTATCCAATCAAATTGGTCAGGCAAGACCTGCCCTTAACAAAACCATGCTGCGTCTGAGCTATAACTGAATTCTTGTCTAGATGATCCTGCAGTGCTTCTTTAACCAGTGCCTCCATTAATTTACCTGGAACAGAAGTTAAACTAACAGGTCTATAATTACTTGTGTCAGCCTTTGATCCTCCTTTGTGAATTGGGGTTACATTTGCACATCTCCAGTCTATGGGTACCTCCCCTGAGTCCAAACAAGCTCTCATA
The DNA here is from genome assembly GCF_048544385.1 of Mastigoproctus giganteus. NCBI lineage: Eukaryota > Metazoa > Arthropoda > Arachnida > Uropygi > Thelyphonidae > Mastigoproctus > Mastigoproctus giganteus. Next base: position 101,823,162 of record NC_143584.1, on the reverse strand, counting down.
ATTATGGCTAGGGGTTTGCATACTTCCTTTGCTGCCTCCTTTAATATAACTGGATAGATCCCATCCACCCCAGGTGCCTTTTTTATGTTTATCCTCAACAATCTCTCCTCCACTTTCCTCTCAGTTATTACAAAATCATCCAGCTCACTGCCAATGTTTACTTTACCTACATCATTCTCCTTCCTGAATAACTCCTCATGCGTGAATGTAGATGCAAAATACTCGTTTAGATTGTTAGCCACCTGAGCAGGATCCTCAACTGTTGAACCATCAATATCCAGTGGACCAATCTGATTCATCCCTTTCCTTTTCGAGTTCAAGTATGTAAAGAACTCTTTTCTGTCAAGTATGTAAAGAACTCTTTACATACTTGAACTCTTTCGAGTTCAAGTATGTAAAGAACTCTTTTATGGTTGTGACCTTTAGAATTCTATGTGACCTTCAGAAAAGAAAAATATTACAGAGATTACGGGGTTTTCTCGGAAACATCAGTGAATTTCAGATTAGTTTAGCTTCAGATTCGGTAAGAATAATAGCCCAAAACTGTGTGATTTATTATTTTCCTTAATTTTTTTACAGTAAAATATGAACGATAAGAAAATGCATAGTTTAAACACTGCAACAAAAAACGGAAATTATTAATAGAATTAGAAAAGGTGAAAATTTAGAAAATCTCTCCAAAGAGTTTAAAGTGGGGACTTCAAAAATTTAGGAAAGTTTCAATGCTATTAGCATTAGCATTAGTAGAGGCATATGATGCAAGAAAGCAAGCTTATTCAGCATCAGCCAAAAAAAACACACCACTCCCATTTCACCCCTCCGTTCGCTCGAAATACCTGTCCAGTTGAGCCTTAAATTTGTTTAGGCTATCAACTTCAACAACAAGTGATGGAAGTCGGTTCCACCAACCAACCACCCGCTGGCCAAAGGCAAATTTCCGCACATCTATCCGACATCCATCCTTCCTCAATTTGAATTTATGCCCTCTGAGCTGATTATTCTGAGCAAGAGGAAGAATCCCATTGGCATTGAGCATGCTCAAACCATTCAAAGCCTTATACACCTCTATCAGATCACCTCGCCGGTGCCTAGTCTCCAGACTCTGTAATTTGCAAAACTTAAGCCTTTCTTCGTAAGAGCAACCCTTTGTTCCATTCACTAATCTTGTTGCCCTTCTCTGTACCCATTCCAGCAGCTCTACATCCTTCTTGAAATGAGGCCTCCAGACCTGTATACAGTACTCAAGATGTGGCCTAACCATTGCCTTATACAAGGGAATAATCACCTCCTTATCCCTGCTAGAAAAATTCCTGTATATCATTGACAAGACACCATGAGCTACTCTTGCAGCTCATCTGCACTGCTCAGAGAACTTCATATCTGCCTGCACAATTACCCCCAGGTCCTTTTCATTCTCCACCACTGTCAGTGTAGTACCGCAGAGTTGATACGTTGTTCTGGGGTTACTGTTTCCCATATGTAGTACTTTACATTTGTCAATGTTAAACTTCATTTGCCACCTCTCAGCCCATCTGTTCAACCTTTCCAGATCCTGTTGCAGCAGCATAGCGTCAGTGGTGTCCTTAGCAACCCTGCCAACCTTTGTATCATCTGCAAACTTGGACATTAAACTTGATATCCCATCATCAATATCATTCATAAACACCGAAAACAACAATGGACCCAACACTGAACGCTGAGGAACTCCACTAATAACATTAGTTCACGTTGAGCAGTGTCCATTGATTACCACTCTCTGTCTTCTGCCACTCAACCACCCCTTATCCATAGCAGCAATTTGCCTCCAATGCCACACTGCTCCAATTTGTGCAGCAGCCTTCCATGTGCAACAGTATCAAAAGCCTTTCTAAGATCCAAATATATAATATCAAAGTTATTCCCTGCATCCAGTTCTTTTGTGACTACATCATAGTATCCAATCAAATTGGTTAGGCAAGACCTGCCCTTAACAAAACCATGCTGCATCTGAGCTATAACTGAATTCTTGTCTAGATGATCCTGCAGTGCTTCTTTAACCAGTGCCTCCATTAATTTACCTGGAACAAAAGTTAAATTAACAGGTCTATAATTACTTGTGTCAGCCTTTGATCCTCCTTTGTTGAATTGGGGTTACATTTGCACATCTCCAGTCTATGGGTACCTCCCCTGAGTCCAAAGAAGCTCTCATAATTATGGCTAGGGGTTTGCTTACTTCCTTTGCTGCCTCCTTTAATATAACTGGATAGATCCCATCCACCCCAGGTGCCTCTTTTATGTTTATCCTCAACAATCTCTCCTCCACTTTCCTCTCAGTTATTACAAAATCATCCAGCTCACTGCCAATGTTTACTTTACCTACATCATTCTCCTTCCTGAATATCTCCTCATGCGTGAATGTAGATGCAAAATACTCGTTTAGATTGTTAGCCACCTGAGCAGGATCCTCAACTGTTGAACCATCAATATCCAGTGGACCAATCTGATTCATCCCTTTCCTTCTTGAGTTTAAATAGGTAAAGAACTCTTTTCTGTTTTTCTTTGCATCCTTTGCCAAGGATTTTTCGTAGTCTGCCTTTGCCTGCCTAATCTCCTTTGTGACTTGGTTACAGACCAACTTATATCTATCATAGGCTTCCATGTCACCCATTAATTTGTATGTATCCCATGCATTTTTCTTCTCTGCCACATGTCTCATTAGTTCATATGACAACCATTTAGGCCTAAACCTTGAACAATATTTCTTAGTTGGTATGTAAAGCCTGGTAGCCTCCAAGATTAGTTCCTTGAATGCTTCCCATTTTGAGTTTGCTGTTGGTAACATCATCAGTTGGTCCCACTGTATAGAATTTAAATACTGTCTCAGACCATCATAGTCGCCTTTACGAAAACAAAAACCCTTCCCTTTACCTCTGATGGTAGTTACCTCCTTGAGTAAATCCCACTTCAACACACTGTGATCACTGCCACCTAGTGGTTCATTTATCTGCAGATTCTTAATGCATGAAGAATCACTACTGATAATCAGATCAAGAGTATTGCACCCTCTTGTTGCCTCACGAACATGCTGATGTAGAAAACAATCATCCAATAAATCCACAGAAGCCTTGCTAGTGTGCGAGTGACCAACCCACAAATTCCAGTCAATATCTGGGAAATTAAAATCCCCCATTATAAGACTCTCTGATTTACTGGCCCACTCTATTTCCCTGTACAATATCTTATTATACTCATCAGAGTCATTAGGCCTATAGCACACTCCTACTCTCAATTTTGATTTCCCTATGCTTATGTCACACCAAACTGACTCGACATTGCCCTGTCCATCGATGTTGACTGGCTTCACTTCCTTGGACTTTATGTGTTTCTTAACTAATAGCATAACCCCTCCTCCCCTCCTGTCCTGTCTATCGTTTCTATACACATTGTATTCCCCAAATTCCAGTTCCACATTCCTTATATCTGTGTGACACCATGTCTCTGATATCCCAACAATATCTGCCTTTGATGTTTTGAGCAATACCTCAAATTCATCAAATTTATTTACTAAACTCCTAGCATTGGTGTACACGCAGGTATACATGCACCTGTTTCTATTCTTGGCTACCCTAACACAACCCATGTGTTTACTTGTACCGCAATGACTCCCAGCAGTCTCTGAAATATCCTGCATCTTGTTTTTCAGGCTTCTGCTCATTTCAATAGAAGCAGTGCAAGAATCACTTCCACCTCTGCCAGTGGCTACTGTTAATCTATTAGTCCTTGTATCCCCCCCCCAACTAGCAGTTTTCCAACCCACCTAACTCTGCCTCGACAGCATCAGCAAAAATTCTTGCACCCTTTCTATTTAAGTGTATCCCATCCCTGTAGAAGCAATCTCTCCTGTTAACAAGTACAGTCCAGTCTGAAAAAAATTCTACCCCTTGAGCCTTGCACAATCCCTCCAGGGCCGAATTGATTGACAAGGCTCTCATCATATACTCCCTCCTATCGTGTCTGGGCAGAATTGCAGACACTTTTCAATTCAACCCTAATTCATGGCTTTTTTTCAACAGTGACCTGTACTTGCTAAGTAATTCCGCCGGTCTCCTACTCTTAATATCATTAGTGCCAACGTGTACAACTATATCACCTTTTGTGCCCTTAAAAGATGATATCCGCTCTGCAACGTCATCAACCTTTGCCCCTGGCAGACATACCCTGGTCTTGTTCCACCTATCCTTTTTACAAAGCATGTTCCCCGTTTCCCTGACAATAGAGTCACCAACAACTACTAGTTTTTGTGGGACCAGCGCATTCTGCCTAGGGGGCTGCCTCTGTGTTGCCTGATGACCAAGTGCAAGCTCTGGCGTTGATGTAGGCGGCTGAGAGCTTGATGGGCCCCTCAATTTATTTCCTTCGAGGGCATCCACCCTGTCCTTCAAGCTCTCATAAAGGCCCATAACAACGCTGAGTTGTCGCCTGATTTCCTTGCACTCCTTACATCGTGCACACACAAAGACATCCCCCTTGGCAGTATCATGTCCCGTACCCGACTGCTCCGCAAACATCAAGCAAACAGTGCATTTTAAAAGACTGTAATTCAGAGGGCAACTGCCCCCCTCAGTTCTCCCCTGAACCACAGCACTCCCATTAGCTTGAGCCTTTTGCTTTGCTGCTCTGGTCTGAGTCATGATTCCGATTTAATTCAATAAAATTTCAAAACAAAATTAAATCCTTAAGTTATATCCCAAAACAGTTATAACGCTATATTTATTTTTTCGGTATCTAGTGTTTTCTACGAGTTCCCTTCATATAACTTCCGTATCATGTGTACCACTATAGTTATGTATTAATTATTTGTTACGATTAAGTCGTTATATATATATATATATATAGAATATCATTAGAAAAAGTAAATCAATCCAATAATAAGAATACCATCAAGGACTTAAGAAAACGCAAAAAAAAAAAAAAAAAATTATTATTATCGCTTTTTACCGACAATCTAGATGACTTCAACTGGGGCCAACCACCCAGAATGAAGGCAAAAAACGACAAGAAGTTCTCTGTTTCTGTGATGATCAATATATGCTAAGTAATTTAAATCTAAACCAAATATAAACCAGTATAGGCCGAATATAAATCGAATATAAATAAGTCGAATGAAGATAATTAATTAAGAAAAATTTTTTTGAAATATTAGAATCAAAGGTAAGAAATATAAGTAAAATATAAATGTAAGCATATATTAATCATCGTTGACCCGACAGAGAACGTAATTTAAGGATTAAAACAAGATTAAATATATAATACATACTACATTTGACCGTATCTAGGACATAATGTAATAGTCGTCAAAATAATATGTGGTGCCCCCTATGTGATGGATGCGGTAAAAATAAATAAATAATTAAATTAAATTAACGCAAAGAGGAACATGCAGATAGTAAGAAGAAAAACTAAAGGAGTAGGAAAAATAGAACCTGAACTCCACAAAGGCGAAAAATAGTGGTATAGATAAGAAATAGTTTCTCCTACGTCCTCGGATTGCCCTAATAATTTCGGAGAAATAAAAATAAAGAGTGTAAGACAGCTTAAAGGCATTACAAGATATAAGTTGTGGCTCGGGTATGCAGCATACCCGAGCCACAACTTATATCTTGTAATGCCTTTAAGCTGTCCTACACTCTTTATTTTTATTTCTCCGAAATTATTAGGGCAATCCGAGGACGTAGGAGAAACTATTTCTTATCTATACCACTATTTTTCGCCTTTGTGGAGTTCAGGTTCTATTTTTCCTACTCCTTTAGTTTTTCTTCTTACTATCTGCATGTTCCTCTTTGCGTTAATTTAATTTAATTATTTATTTATTTTTACCGCATCCATCACATAGGGGGCACCACATATTATTTTGACGACTATTACATTATGTCCTAGATACGGTCAAATGTAGTATGTATTATATATTTAATCTTGTTTTAATCCTTAAATTACGTTCTCTGTCGGGTCAACGATGATTAATATATGCTTACATTTATATTTTACTTATATTTCTTACCTTTGATTCTAATATTTCAAAAAAATTTTTCTTAATTAATTATCTTCATTCGACTTATTTATATTCGATTTATATTCGGCCTATACTGGTTTATATTTGGTTTAGATTTAAATTACTTAGCATATATTGATCATCACAGAAACAGAGAACTTCTTGTCGTTTTTTGCCTTCATTCTGGGTGGTTGGCCCCAGTTGAAGTCATCTAGATTGTCGGTAAAAAGCGATAATAATAATTTTTTTTTTTTTTTTTTTTTTTGCGTTTTCTTAAGTCCTTGATGGTATTCTTATTATTGGATTGATTTACTTTTTCTAATGATATTCTATAGACATTGTGGGTGTATTGCATGATTGCTTGCAACTGCATTAACCCATAAATATTAGTTATTGTCTTTTAACTTTCTTGCTTTTCTTTATTTCTTGCTTTCCTTTTATCACTAATATAACTATTAATATATATATATATATATATATATATATATATAGAGTTAAAAGTACAATTTAATTGACAATAAAGTTTATCAAGATTAATAGATTTACTGATTAATTGACAATATTATATTATGCACTATACTACACTAAGCTTATGCTATCGTGTAAAAATGGCGGGAATTCACGAACGGTACTTCTACGGACTCGTAAGTATTGATCAGCTTCCAAATCTCGCTATCTCAATTTAGAATAAACTAAGGATCCTGACTAGGTCTATAATCTACTTATAGTAGATAATTTAATATAACAATTGGTTAATAAATCGACTAAATTTGGTTAAAAAAAAAAGACCTCTCGTTCAATTTGTAACACGTGGATTTGATACCGTTACCGATACTACAAAATCTCTGTCTAAGTTAAACTTTAAACTAAGTATCGTAACTAGGAATATAAAGCTACTCTAGAAATAAGTTAATATGACAATTTAAGCTAATAAATCAGAAAATAAATCAGGAAAAACTTCTGTTCCAAGAGCGTCAAAGAGCTTCACCATCCATAATCGACACAAAGTCTATAAAAGACTTTGTGTCGATTATGAATGGTGAAGGAGGATCTAGCAAGGAAAACACAATGTTGAAACCTGAAAATGCCACTTTAGAGTGTGCACTTTATTTTTATTTATTTATACATATATATTTTTTGTTTTCTTCAGAAGCGAAGTTTAGGTGAACCAGTGTCTGGCCCAATGTTGTGTGAAAAAGATTGGATTTTAATCAAAAATTAAGGGGAAATGAAGATTTTAAGCCAAGCACAGGGTGGGTGAAAAATTTTAAACTGAGACAGGGTATATGTGAACTAGACATTCAAGGGAAGAAACTTTCTGTAGAAGAATTGGCAGTGGTGTCTTTGAGAGTATATCTGTAGATATTTCTAAACTTCTCAAAAAAAAAATTTAACATATTCTCCAACTGATTCGGCATCCAGATAGCATTAACACAATAAGCCCTTCCAACTAATTTTGAGGGTAACTTTCTAGGGATTTTTGTAAACTATATTTATTAATTTATGAGCTAATTTAAGTATAAGCAAAAGTATAATAATTATTTTGAATTATATGACGTATCATAATTAGAATGCATTGTATTATAAATAATCAAATATCATTATCAAATTGAACACTTGTAGGACCACTCGTCAAACAATGTTCTATCCCCCATAGGCGTGAAGACGGAAACAGTGAGTTTCCAAAATGTATCATTATTTTATTATTAGCCATATGGTGCAAGGAAGCCTGAGGCTTCTCCTGCACCAATCAAAAAAAAAAAAAAAACTTCTGTGTTACCCTGAGAAAAAGAGAGAGAGAAATACAAGTGAATCGCCAAGAAAGCAAGAGAGAGAGAAGAATAAATAGTTTGTGTTTGGCATTGAGGTGGTTCCTTTAAAACTGTATTATTATTTCCAAAATAAATTATTTAATCTACCATGTAATATAATTGTATAGTGTAGTCCATCAATTCTATTGAATTGATAGACATTACATTACACTTAACATAATGTATTACATATGTTAAGTATGAGTCCATATTGTATTTAAAATATAGCTATTAATATATCTACATGTATATTTTAATATTTTTTTCTGGTCCATGGTCTCTAACTCAAATATAAAAGTGGTCTATGGCTTCTGTTCCTCAAATATAAAAATGGTCCCCATCTGAAAAATGTTCGGATACTGAGCGGAGAAACTGCTTAAGCACACTTAATTTCTAAAGACAATCTAATTAATATCACAGCATACATACAGATGCCAACTTTTTTCCTTTAAAAAAGCCGGAGATTAGGTATTTGTTGGCAGGATAAAAACAAGCAAAAAACACTTTTTATTTTGAAGACCACACTGTATTAGAAATTAAATGTCACTGACAAAATATACATTTTATATTAAATAACAGCCACAGAATTGTTTATACAGTATGCTTGTAAACATTAATTTATCTGTAATTTTTCTGTATTTCTGTTTGTATTGTCTGTTAGACATCAACTGATTATGACTGCTTCAAGAAAGATCCAGTGGCAGACTTTGTATACCTTCATAAATTTTGAGTCAAAGTTTTTATTTCAGACTTGGCTGTCAAGAGCATTTCCAAAATTCCACTAGAAAGAGAAAGCCTGAATTCAAATATACTATAACACAGCAGTACTATAAGCAATTACTAAAATGCCGTGACTCACTTGAAACAACTTGCTATATCTCATGCTTCCTTGTGCACCAAGAGTTCCCCAACCAGGGACCACTCTATATCAATTCTTTCTTCTTTCACAATAACATCTGGCAGGTGCTCACACCAAATTGACTGACAGAACTGAACCACATTTGTCTATCTCCAATGATATTGAGAAGTACTGGAAACTATCTTTTTTCTCTTTTTTTTTATTTGGTTCAATTTTTTGAACCAAATAAAATTGGTTCAATTTTTTGAACCAATAAAATTGGTTGTCCAAAAAGGTCTAACAGAAATGTAGTGCCACCCAGAAATAGGCAATTATAAGTTTCACTATGGTATGTAAAATGTATTTAGGAAGAAGAGAAAACATAGATTGGGTGATGGGGTCATTCTTCTTATCAAAACGAGCCTGAGTGTGACAAAAGATCTCACAGATTCAGAAGATATGCATGCCTGTGTACAAGTTAGTTGAAAATACAGAAATAATGAGAGTGAGAATAATCTATGGGCCAGAAGATAATGACGAAGGCCACTACAAGATGCATTGCAGGATCATCTAGACAGGACTGCAGCAATAATTCAGACACAGCATGGGTTTGGCAAGGGAAAGTCTTGTCTGACAAATTTGATAGGATATTATGATGTGGTTACAAAGGAACTGGATGCAAAAAATAATTTTGATATCATATATTTGGATTTCAGGAAAGCTTCTGACACTGTTGCGCATGGAAGACTATTGTACAAATTGGAGCAGAATGGTATTAAGGGTAAGCTGCTACAATGGATAAAAGGTTGGTTGAGCGGGAGAAGACAAAGGGTGATAATAAATGGATAAAAGGATGGTTAAGTGCGAGAAGACAGAGGGTGGTAATCAATGGGTGCTGCTCTTCTTGGACTAATGTTATTAGTGGAGTCCCACAGGGTTCGGTGTTAGGTCCACTGTTGTTTTTGTACGTTTGGTACGTTTCTCTGGGGTTACTTCTACCCATATGCAGTACTTTGCATTTGTCAAGGTTGGCAGGGTTGTTAATAACAGTAATGGCAGTGTGCTACTGCAATAGGATCTAGATAATTTGGGCAGATGGGCTAAGAAGTGGCAACTGAAGTTTAACCTTGACAAATGCAAAGTACTGCATATGGGGAGAAGTAACCCCAGAGAAATGTACTAACTGTGTGGTACTACACTTAAGGTGGTAGAAAATGAAAAAGACCTGGGAGTAATTGTGCAGGCAGATATGAAGTTTTCTGAGCAATGCAGACAGGCTGCCAGGGCAGGTCATGGGGTTTTGTCAATGATATATAGGAATTTTGCTAGCAGGGAAAAGGAGGTGATTATCCCTCTGTATAAGGCAATGGTCAGGCCACGCCTTGAGTACTGCGTACAGGTCTGGAGGCCTCATTTTAGGAAGGATGTAGATTTACTTGAGCGTATACAGAGAAGGGCAACAAGATTGGTGAGGGGAATGAAGGGATCCTCTTATCAAGAGAGGCTTAATTTCTGCAAATTGCAGTGGCTGGAGACTAGGCACCTGCACGGTGATCTGATTGAGGTGTATAAGGCCATGAATGGGTTCAGCACGCTGAATTCTGATGGGATCCTTCCACTTGTTCAGATTACGAACCTAAGGGGGCATAAATTCAAATTACGAAAAGAAAGATGTAGAATAGATGTGCGGAAATTTGCCTTTAGCCAGCGGGTGGTTAATTTCTGGAACAAACTTCCATCTGTCGTTGCGGAAGCTGATAGGTTAAATAAATTTAAGGAGGAACTGGACAGGCATTTGGAGGGAATGGTGATTTTTTTTTTTTTTTTTTTGGCTGATGTTGCATAAGCTCATACATTTGCTTTCTTGCATCACATGCCACTACTACTACTACTACTACTACAAGGAAATATCATGAGCAAGAAAATGTGAATGTTTTATTATGGGTGATTTCAATCTGCCTCTAATGGAGTAAATGAAAGGAAACTCACAATGTGGAAGAAAATTTTTAAATCAACTAGATCAGTGGTTCCCAAACTCTGCAGATCCCAAGGGATCCATAACAGTTCCCAGGGGAACCGTGGATAATTTCTGTAATGGCTACTTTGAATTTTATTATTTTTTAAAACAAAATCTAAATATTGTTAAAGACTAAATGTCACACCCGACATTAGACTTCAGTAAAAACCTTTCTACTGAATTCAGTAACTTTAACGTTGGGAGTGATTGTAGACAACAATCACTCCCAACGTTAAAGGCCTTTGTGAGACAAAAAAAAAAATAACACCATTCTTCACACTAGTAGCCTACGAGGTACAATTGATTGTATATTCAAATAGTGACAATTTATTATTCAGCTATTTTTTGTGTCACTCTGAAAATGGTAGATTGTAAACACTTAACCCCAGGGGCTCACATCTGGTGAGTATGGGCTTGACACACCAAGGGTCCTGAGCTGGAAACCATCATACTTCGTGATTCCTACTCTCTCTCTCTTTCCCTCTCTCTCGGGGTGGTTCAGAAATTTTTTTTGGCTGGTGCAGCATAAGCCTCGGGTTTCCTTGCACCAGATGCCTAATAATAATAATAATAATAATAATAATAATATAATAAATCAGTTCTGATACCCCATATAAATTAGTTTACAATAAAGTCACAAAGGAGGTTAGGCAAACTAAGGCAGATAAGGCTTCCATCATGCAGTATGATTGATGATTTTTGAGGTTATGATGAATGTCGTGGCGAGATCCAATATTCCTTACATTTCGAGGGTACAGCTCTAAAACGGTGTTCGCAGGCCGGCCGCTAGTTAGTACATCGGACTGAACCTATTGGTAACTCTCCAGGAAGCTTCCAGATCAGCTAGTGTATAATCTTGCTACCTCTACTCTGCCAGATAGTGACTGGAGGGAGTCCGAGTAGTGTGTATGCGGGGAGCATTGTCAAGGCCACGTTATGTCAAGGATCTGGGTATATTCTTACCACATGTACGCCATATCCAAAAATTTCATTACTTCATACAGCATGTCCCACCCACTTTTCTTACTATTGAATACACCATGAATTGTCAAAATAATAGAGCAAGCTTATCTGCGAAAAGATCTAAACCTCCCAAGGACTTCCTAATTCATTTCACAAATATACGTGGTCTCAATTCTAATCTCAACGATGTCCATTTCCACTTGCAGTCTTCCAAACCCCATGTACTTTTTCTGACTGAATCTCAGTTATCAGTTGATTCAACTACTGCTCATCTCAGATGTCCAAATTATTTGCTGTATGATTCTTGTGCATATGTCTGTGGTACTTGTGCATATGTCTGTTATGATATTCCTGTCAGAGACTTGGCAATTTGAAATCTCCTCTCTTTGATCTTCTCTGGCTTAAAATCTCTCTACCTCATTGTGTAAAATTCATCTGTTGTCTCTACCGTTCTCCCAACTCCACTAATCACTTGGAGCTCTTTGACTTTCTCTCTTTGCAACTTGACTTTCTCCAGTCCAACTTCCCTAACAGTGAGGTAATTTTCCTTGGTGATTAGCATTAGCATTAGCATTAGTAGAGGCATTTGATGCAAGAAAGCAAGCTTATGCAGCATCAGCCAAAAAAAAAAAAAAACCACTTCCACTTCACCCCTCTGTTTGTTCAAAATACCTGTCCAGCTGAGCCTTAAACTTATTTAGGCTATCAACTTCCACGACAAGGGATGGAAGTCTGTTCCACCCACCAACCACCCGCTGGCTAAAGGCAAATTTCCGCACATCTATCCTACATCTGTCTTTCCTCAATTTGAATTTATGCCCTCTCAGGTGATTTTTCTGAGCTAGAGGAAGAATCCCATCAGCATTGAGCATGCTCAAACCATTCAAGGCTTTGTACACCTCTATCAGATCACCCCGCTGGTGCCTAGTTTCCAGACACTGTAATTTGCAAAACTTAAGCCTTTCTTCGTAAGAGAACCCCTTTGTCCCATTCACCAATCTAGTTGCCCTTCTCTGTACTCGTTCCAGCAGCTCTACATCCTTCCTGAAATGAGGCCTCCAGGCCTGTATACAGTACTCTAGGTGTGGCCTGACCATTGCCTTATACAAGGGAATAATCACCTCCTTATCCCTGCTAGAAAAATTTCTATATATCATTGACAATACACCATGAGCTACTCTTGCAGCTCGTCTGCACTGCTCAGAGAACTTCATATCTGCCTGCACCACCACCCCCAGGTCCCTTTCATTCTCTACCACTGTCAGTGTAGTACCACAGAGTTGATACATTGCTCTGGGGTTGCTGTTTCCCATATGTAGTACTTTACATTTGTCAATGTTAAACTTCATTTGCCACCTCGAAGCCCATCTGCTCAACCTTTCCAAATCCTGTTGCAGCAGCATAGTGTCAGTAGTGTCCTTGACAACCCTGCCAACCTTTGTATCGTCTGCAAACTTGGACATTAAGCCTGATATACCATCATCAATATCATTTATAAATACAGAAAACAATAAAGGCCCCAATACTGAACCCTGAGGGACTCCACTAATAACATTAGTCCACGATGAGCAGTGTCCATTGATTACCACTCTCTGTCTTCTCCCCCTCAACCACCCCTTTATCCATAGCAGCAACTTGCCTCCAATGCCACACTGCTCCAATTTGTGCAGCAGTCTTCCATGTGCAACAGTATCAAAAGCCTTTCTAAGATCCAAGTATATAATATCAAAGTTATTCCCTGCATCCAGTTCTTTTGTGACTGCATCATAGTATCCAATCAAATTGGTCAGGCAAGACTTCCCCTTAACAAAACCATGCTGTGTCCTAGCTATAACTGAAGTCTTGTCTAGATGATCCTGCAGTGCTTCTTTCACCAGTGCCTCCATTAATTTTCCGGGAACAGAAGTTAAACTCACAGGTCTATAATTACTTGTGTCAGCCTTTGATCCCCCTTTGTGAATTGGGGTCACATTTGCACATCTCCAGTCAATGGGTACCTCCCCTGAGTCCAAGGAAGCTCTCATAATTATGGCTAAGGGTTTGCTTACCTCCTTTGCTGCCTCCTTTAATATAACTGGATAGATCCCATCCACCCCAGGTGCCTTTCTTGTGTTTATCTTCAACAATTTCTCCTCCACTTTGCTCTCAGTTATTACAAGATTCTCTAGCTTACTGCTAGAGTTGAATACACCTCTGGCATTCCCCTCGCTGAATAACTCCTCATGTGTGAATGTCGATGCAAAATATTCATTTAGTTTGTTAGCTACCCGAGCAGGGTCATCAACAGTTGACCCATCGATCTCAAGTGGACCAATCTGATTCATCCCCTTCCTTCTAGAGTTTACATAAGTAAAGAACTCTTTGCTGTTTTTCTTCGCATCCCTTGCCAAGGATCTCTCGTAATCTGCCTTCGCCTGCCTAACCTCCTTTGTAACTTGGTTACAGATCAACTTGTATCTATCATAGGCATCCGTGTCACGTGTTAATTTGTATGTATCCCATGCATTTTTCTTCTCTGCCATATGCCTCATTAGTTCATCTGACAACCATTTAGGCCTAAACCTTGAACAATATTTCTTAGTTGGTATGTAAAGCCTAGTAGCTTCCACGATAAGTTCTTTGAATGCTTCCCATTTTGAATTTGCTGTTGGCAATATCATCAGTTGATCCCACTGTATAGAATTTAAATACTGTCTCAGTCCATTGTAGTCGCCTTTACGAAAGCAATACCCCTTCCCTTTACCCCTAATGGTAGTTACCTCTTTGAGTAACTCCCACTTCAGCACACTGTGATCACTGCCACCAAGTGGTTCATTTATCTGCAGATTCTGAATGCATGAAGAATCACTACTGATAATCAAATCAAGAGTATTACTCCCTCTAGTTGCCTCCCGAACATGCTGATGTAGAAAACAATCATCCAATAAATCCACAAAAGCCTTGCTACTGTGTGAGTGACCAGCCCCCAAATTCCAGTCAATATCTGGGAAATTAAAATCCCCCATTATAAGACTCTCTGATTTACTGGCCCACTCTATTTCTCCGAACAGTTTCTTATTATACTCATCAGAGTCATTAGGCCTATAGCACACTCCTACTCTCAATTTTGATCTCCCAATGCTTATGTCACACCAAACTGACTCGACACTGCACTGTCCAGCGATGTCGACTGGCTTCACTTCCTTGGATTTTATGTGTTTCTTAATTAATAGCATAACCCCTCCTCCCTTCCTATCCTGTCTATCCTTTCTGTACACATTGTACTCCCCAAATTCCAGTTCTGCATTTCTTATATCTGTGTGACACCACGTCTCTGAAATCCCCACAATATCTGCCTTTGATGTTTTGAGCAATACCTCAAATTCATCAAATTTATTTACTAAACTCCTAGCATTGGTGTACACACAAGTATACATGCACCTGTTCTTTTTCTTAGCTACCCTAACACAACCCATGTGTTTACTTGTACCCCAATGATTCCCAGCAGTCTCTGAAATATCCTGCATCTTATTTTCCAGGCTGCGGCTCATTCCAATAGAAGCAGTGCAAGAATCACTTTCACCTCTGCCAGTGGCTACTGTTAATCTATTAGTCCTTGTATCCCCCCAATCTAGCAGTTTTCCGACCCACCTAACATTGCCTCGATAGCATCAGCAAACATTCTTGCACCCTTTCTATTTAAGTGTATCCCATCCCTGTAGAAGCAGTCTCTCCTGTTAACAAGTACAGACCAGGCTGAAAAAAATTCTACCCCTTGAGCCCTGCACAATCTTTCCAGGGCCGAATTGATTGACAGGGCTCTCATCATATACTCCCTCCTATCGTGTCTGGGCAGAATTGCAGACACTTTCAATTTCAACCCTAATTCACGGCTTTTTTTCATCAGTGACCTGTACTTGTCAAGTAATTCCGCCGGTCTCCTACTCTTAATGTCATTAGTGCCAACGTGTACAACTATATCACCTTTTGTGCCCTTAAAAGATGATATCCGCTCTACAACGTCATCAACTTTTGCCCCTGGCAGACATACCCTGGTCCTATTCCACCTATCCTTTTTACAAAGCATGTTTCCCGTTTCCCTGACAATAGAGTCACCAACAACTACTAGTTCCTTTGGGACCAGCGCATTCTGCCTTGGGGGTTGCCACTGTGTTCCGCGATGACCAAGTGCAAGCTCTGGCATTGGTGTGGGCAACTGGCATTGGTGTGGGATTTTAACGTTCACAACTCCAGCTGGCTTCCGTTTTCTAGTCACACCGACCCAGCAGGTCGAGATGCTGAGGCTTTTGCAATTACTAATGACCTAGCACAGATTGTTCGTTTACCTACAAGAATACCGGACAATCCTAATCATACAGCCAATACGCTTGATCTTTTTCTCACAAACAACCCTTCTAAGTACAAGGTTGAAGTGAGAAGTCCTTTAGGTACTTCAGATCACAACTTGGTGATTGTCTCTTCTCCAATGGAACCTTTATCTCATGGCTATTCCCAACCTCGTATTGTTTGGCATTACAAGAATGCAAAATGGGATGACCTGCGAGACTTCTTTTCTTCTTTTCCTTGGTCTGATTACTGTTTCAAAACTGCTGATGTCAACGTTTGCTCAGATCGTGTCAATGAAATTATTCTTGCAGGAATGGAATCCTTTATCCCACACTCCACTTTAAAATCTCGTCCTTTATCTAAACCTTGGTTTTCCAATAAACGTGCTAAGGCTGTCCAAGGGAAGAACGTTGCATATCGTAATTGGCTTGTTTCTAATTCGTCAGTTTCATTTTCTGCCTACACCAAAGCTCGCAACAATTGTAAAGCAGTTATTAATCAGTCCAAACTTTTCTACTCTAAGAGTAGAAAAGTTGCTTCTTGCCCTAATGGTAGCCGAGCATTCTGGTCTCTTGCCAAAGCTATTGGCCGCAACTTTTGCCCATCTCTGCTCCCACCTCTGTCCAAACCAGATGGTTCTGTTGTCACTTCAGCCAAGGATAAAGCTGACCTGCTAGCATCCCATTTTTCTTTGAGCTCATGTATTAATGATCTTGGTAAAACACCTCCCACCATTCCTAACACGCTCCATTCAATGCCTCCTGTGGTCTTCCGTCAAAAGGATATCAGAAGGATTTTGATGAATCTTGATGCTAAGAAAGCTCCAGGTCCCGATGGTATTTCTCCACTTGTTCTCAAAACCTGTGCTCCTGAACTTACTCCTATTCTTTGCCGCCTTTTTCACTTTCTTATTCCAAAGGTGTGTTTCCTTCTGCTTGGAAATTTGCTCATATCCAGCCAGTTCCTAAAAAGGGTGACAAATCCCGCCCATCCAATTATCGTCCCATTGCAATTACTTCTACTCTTTCTAAAGTAATGGAGAAATCAATTAACCGCCAACTCTTAAACTACCTAGAAACCTTCCGTCTGATCAACGATCACCAGTATGGATTCCGTCAGTGTCGATCCACTGGTGATATTCTGGCTTATGTTACCCATTTATGGACTAATTCAATGGAAAGGTTCGGTGAAACACAAGTAGTTGCTCTTGACATCTCAAAGGCTTTTGATCGTGTTTGGCATAAAGGTCTTCTAAACAAACTTCCATCTTATGGTTTGCCAACTGTTTTTAGTAATTGGTTATCCAGTTTTCTCTCTGATCGCTCACTGAGGGTGATGGTAGATGGCTCTGTCTTCTAACTTCTCCACTAATGCCTTTGTCACCCAAGGTTCAGTTCTTTCCCCCACTCTTTTCCTCTTGTATATCAATGACCTTCTTCCATTGACTGGAAATCCTATCCATAGTTTTGCCGATGATAGCACATTGCATTCAACTTTCCATTTTGAGAAACCTTGTCCAGCTCAATCAGCTTCAAGTTCTCGAAAATCTGCTGCCAATTCCTTAAATGCCGATCTTCAGGTAATTCTCCAGTGGGGCAAAGACAACTTAGTTGATTTCAACCCTTCTAAAACTCAATCTTGTCTTATATCTCGTAAAAAGGATTCTTCTGCTCCTATGCTTATCTTTAGTGACACTCCGATTTCTAGGCAAAATGATATATCTCTTTTGGGGATTACCCTGACTTCTAATCTCTCTTGGCACAAGCACATTACAAATATTGCTTCCTCTGCATCTAAAAAACTTGGTTTTCTCTTTCGCTCTTGGTGTTACTTTTCTCCCAAACAGCTGCTCACTCTGTATAAATCGCAAATCCGCCCTGCCATGGAATATTGTTCCCACATCTGGGGTGGTGCCCCCAAAACCTCTCTCAGGCTTCTTGATTCCATTCAGAAGAGGGCAGTTAGGTTAATTAATGATTCATCTCTAACAGAGTCTCTCCACTCGCTTTCTCATAGACGCACTGTTTCTGCTGCATGCCTCTTCTACAGATACTTCCATGGGCACTGTTCTTCTGAATTGGCTTCTGTAATTCCCACTCTCTCTCTTTCAAAACAGTCCGAACACGTGCCGCCACCAGCCAACATCCATTTACTGTCCAACTTCAAACCCACAGAACCAACTTTTCATCTTCCTCATTTATTCATTCAACTGCCGTTTTCTGGAACAACCTTCCTTCATACATATTTCCTGAAAATTACAATCTACAGAAGTTCAAGTCCAATATCAACAAATATCTTCTTTCGTCTTCTCAACCTCCAACCCAAGCACGGTACTAAGTACTATAGGTTATAATACCTCTCGTGTTTGGGGTTCTCATAAAAAAAAAAAAAAAAAATGAGAAGTCTGACAAAGAATGCAAGGATAAGTAGCAAAGGCTTCTTTGCTTATGTAAACGAGGAAGGAGGTGAATCATATCGTTCCACTAAATGTGAATGGTCTAACTGCTGATGATACTCTCAGTTTGCTGACAAACGGAATAGGTATTTTGCATCTACATTCACACAAGAGGAATTTTTTCGAGATAGTGAGGCAAGAATGTATCAAATTCTAACAGGGAACTCAATGAGTTTGTGAAAACTGAGAAGAAAGTGGAAGAGAAATTGTTGAAGGAAAATGTAAAAAAGGCACCTGGTGTGCAGAGGCTCTATCGAATTATATTTAGGTAGGCAGCAAAAGAGGTAAATGAATGCTTACAAGGTGCCTAGGACAGATAGAGTGACCATTAGCATTAGTAGAGGCATACGATGCAAGAAAGCAAGCTTATGCAGCATCAGCAAAAAAAAAAAAAAAAAAACTCCCATTTCACCCCTCCATTCGTTCCAAATGCCTGTCCATCTCAGCCTTAAACTTATATAGGCTACTAGTCTCCACAACAAAAGAAGGAAGCCTGTTCCACCAATCAACTACCTGCTGGCTAAAGGCAAATTTCCGCACATCTATTCTACAACTATCTTTCCTCAATTTGAAACTGAGTCCCCTTCAGGTCCTTAGTCTGAGAAAGAGGAAGGATCCTATCAGCATTCAGCTTGCTCAAACCATTCAAAGCCTTATACACCTCAATCAGATCACCTCGCTGGTGCCTACTCTCTAGGTGTTGCAATTTACAGAACTTAAACCTTTCTTGGTAAGAGCACCCCTTTATTCCCCTCAACAATCTTGTTGCCCTTCTTTGTACTTGTTCTAGCAACTGTACATCCTTCCTAAAATGAGGCATCCAGACCTGTACACAGTACTCTAGCTGTGGCCTGACCATTGCCTTGTATAATGGGATAATCACCTCCCTGTCCCTGCTAGCAAAATTCCTATATATATCATTGACAAGACTCCATGACCTACCCTGGCAGGATGTCTGCACTGCTCAGCGAACTTCATATTTGACTGCACAATTACCCCCAATCTTTTTCACTTTCCACTTCCCTGAGTGTAGTACTACACAGTTGGTACAGTTCTCTTCCATTATTGCTACCCATACAGTACTTTGCATTTTTCAATGTTAAACTTCAGTTGCCACTTCTCAGCCCATTTTTCCAAATTATCTAGATCTAGTTGGAGTAGCATACTGTCTTTATTGTTCTTAACAACCTTGCCAACCTTTGTATCATCTGCAAAGTTAGACATTAAACATGATATACCTTCATCAATATCATTGATAAATATACAAAACAACTATGGGCCCAACACCGAACCCTGGGGAACTCTGCTAATAACATTTGTGTCCATTGATTATCCCTGTCTGTCATCTCCAACTCAACCATCCCTTTGTCCATTGTAGCAACTTACCCTTAACACCATACCTCTCCAATTTATGCAGTAGTCTTCCATGTGCAACAGTATCAAAAGCTTTCCTGAAATCTAAGTAATGTTATCAAAATCATTTTTGGCATTCAGTTGCTTTGTGACCACATCATGGTATTCAATAAAATTGGTCAGACAAGACCTCCCTTTAACAAACCCATGCTGTCTTAACTATTACTACAGTCTTGTCTACATGATCCTGCAATGATTCTTTAACCAGTGATTCCATTATTTTCCCAGGAACACAGGTTAAACTAACAGGTCTTTAGTTACTTCTGTCACCTTTTGAACCCCCCTTTGTGAATTGGTGATACATTTGGTTATTTCCTTTGCTGCCTCCTTTAATATAACTGGATAGATCCCATCCACCCCAGTTGCCTTCCTTATGTTTATCTTCAACAATTTCTCCTCCACTTTGCTCTCAATTATTACAAAATCACTTAGTTCCCTGTGTTAGTGTTTAATAAACTTCTGGAATTCCCCTC
Organism: Mastigoproctus giganteus; assembly: GCF_048544385.1. NCBI lineage: Eukaryota > Metazoa > Arthropoda > Arachnida > Uropygi > Thelyphonidae > Mastigoproctus > Mastigoproctus giganteus. The sequence goes on along the minus strand of NC_143584.1, from coordinate 101,802,838 downwards.
ATTGAATAACTCCTCATGTGTGAATATAGATGCAAAATACTCATTCAGTTTATCAGCTACCTCAGCATGATCATCAACAGTCAACCCATCTATGTTATGTGGGCCAGTCTGATTCATCCCTTTCCTTCTAGAGTTTACCTAAGTAAAGAACGATTTGCAGTTTTTATTTGCATCCTTTGCCAAAGATTTCTCTTAATCTGCCTTTGCCTGCCTAAACTCCTTTGTGACTTGATTACAGACTAGTTTCTATCTGCCAGAGGCTTCTCCGTCACCTGATATTTTATATGCATCCCATACATTCTTCTTCCTCACTGCCACGAGCCTCATTAATTCATCTGACATCCATTTAGACCTAAGCCTTGAACAGCATTTCTTAGTTGGAATGAAAAGCCTAGTAGCCTCCAAAATTAAGTCCCCGAAGGCTTCCCATTTAGAATTCAACGTTGGTAACATCATCAGTTCATCCCAATGTATAGAATTTAAAAACTGTCTGAGACCTCTGTAGTCACCTTTACAAAAGTAAAAGCTCTTCCCTTTAGCCTTGATGGTAGTTACATCTTTAAGTAATTCCCACATCAGTACATTGTGATCACTGTCACCCAGTGGATCCTTTATCTGCGAATTCTTAATGCATGAATAATCGCTGCTGATAATCAGATCAAGATTATTATTCCCTCTGGTCGCCTCTCGAACATGTTGCTGTAGAAAACAGCCATCCAATAAATCCACAAAAAGTCTTGCTAGTGTGCAAGTGACCCATCCATAAGTTCCAGTCAATATCTGGAAAGTTAAAATCCCCCATTATAAGACATTTTGATTTACTGGCCCAATCTATTTCTCTGCACAATTGCTCATTATACTCATCAGCTTCATTAGGCCTATAACACACACCTACTCTAATTTTTCCTTTCTCAGTGCTTATTTCACACCAAATAGACTCAACACTGCATTATCCACCAACATCAGTTGGATGCGCTTCCTTAGATTTTATGTGTTTCTTAACTAACAGTATAATGCCCTCTCCGTTCCTGTTGTGTCTATCATTTCTGTAGACATTGTACTCCCCAAATTCCAATTCTGCACTGCTTATATCTGCGTGACACCACGTGTCTGATATCCCAACAATATCTGCCTTTGATGTCTTGACCAGCACTTCAAGCTCAGCAAATTTATTAACTATACTCCTAGCATTGGTGTACATGCAAGTATGCATGCACCTGTTACTACTCTTAGTTACCCTAACACAGCCCATGTATTTACTCGTTCCACTATGACTCCCAACAGTCCTGGAAACCTCCATTACCTTGCTTTCCAGGCTGCTGCTCATTCTAATAGAAGTGGTGCAAGAATCACTCTTGCTTCTGCTTGTGGCCACTGTTAACCTTTAAGTCTGTGTATCCCCCCCCCCAAGCTAGCAGTTTTCTGACCCACCTAACACTGTCTCAATAGCATCAGCAAATATTCTTGCACCCTTCTATTTAAGTGTACCCCATCCCTATAAAAGCAGTCTCTCCTGTCAAGAATCACAGACCAAGCTGAAAAAAATTCTACCCCTTGAGCCTTGCACAATCTCTCTAGGGCTGAATTGATCGACAAGGCTCTCATCATATACTCCCTCCTATCGTGTCTGGGCAGAATTGCAGACACTTTCACATTCAATCCTGACTTGCGACCTCTAGCCATGATTCTGGGAGATTCCTGTTGACTGGAGATGTACAAATGTACGCCAATTCGCAAATGGGAGATCAAAGAGTAACATGAGTAATTACAAGGTTGCTAGCTTGACTTCTGTTCCAAGGAAAATAATGGAATCCCTGGTGAAGTGGTACGAGACCATGTAGACAGGAATACATTTACATTGCAGTCACAGCATGGATTTTTTTTAAGGGGTACAGTTTTGTGTGATCAATCTGATCATATACTATGATGCAGTAACAAAGGAAATGGATGCAAAAAAAATTATTTTGACAACATATTGTTATGTTTGTTTGTTTTTTGGTTTTTAGGAGCATTAGCAATTAAGGCCATATTGCTCCTCACATATTGTTATATTTCAGAAAACATTTTGACAGTGCTGCACATAAAAGACTCTTATTCAAATTGGAGCACTGGGGCATTAAGGAGTTGGTTGAATGGGAGAATACGCATAGTAGTTATCAGTGTTTGCAATGCTCTTTTTGGACTAATCTTATTAGTGGAGTCTGCAAGAGTTCAGTGTTGAACTCTCGCAGACTCCACTAATAAGATTAGTGCCCAGAACTGATGATTTATTAATGATATTGAATATTTATTAATGATACTGATGAAGGCATATCAAGCCTGATGTCTGAATTTGCAGTACAAATAGAAATGTTGGCAGGGTGGTCAGTGATGGCAATCAGGGTATGCTACTACAGCAAGATCTAGAAAAATTAGGCATAGGGGCTGAGTGGCAATTGAAGTTTAACGCCGACAAATGCAAAGTACTTCTTATGGGTAACAGTAATCCCACATTAACATACCAACTGTGTGTGTGTGTGTGTGTGCGCGCGTGCGTGCATGTGTGTGTGTGTGTGTGTGTGTGTGTGTGTGTGTGCACGCTACACTCAGGTTAATGGAAAATCAAAAAGACTTGGGGATAATTGTGAACTTCATATCTCCTCAGAGATATGAAGTTCTCTGAGTAGTGCAGATGGGCTGCCAGGATAGCTCATGTTTTGTTAATAAAACTATTAGGGATAAATTAGGGCCCTTTGTATAATGTAATTGATTAGGCCACATCTTGAGTGCTGCAACATGTCTGGAATACTCAGCTGTGAAAGGATTAAATGGATCTGTTGGAATGGGTGCAGAGAAGAGCAACAAGCTTAGTGAGGGGAACAAAAGGGCATGCTCATACCAGGAATGGTTCAGTTCTGCAAACTGCAGAAGCTGGAACTTAGGTACCTGTGAGGAGATCTGATTGAGGTGTTTAAGGCTATGAATGGATTCAGTAAGCTCTATGCTGATGAAATCGTTCCTCATACTCAGACGATACACATGGGGGAAGGTTGTTGTTGTTGTTGTTTGGTTTTTAGGAGCATTAGCAACTAAGGCCATATTGCTCCGGGATATGCGGTGGTCATTCCTTGACCTTTCCGCATACTCCGTATTTGGTGGTGACGGGCTCGAATCCCGGTCTAATCAAGAAGCATGTGCTGCGCACTGCTGCTCCTTCCCACCTGGCTACGGAGGTGCCCCATGGGGGAAGGAATAAATTCAAAGTGAGGAAGGAATTTCGCAGGAACAGATGTGCAGAAATTTCTCTTCAGACTATATTGCGTCATGTCCGGAAGGTTGTTGGAAAAGACTTCCATCTGGTGTTGTAGAGGTGGATAGTTTGAATAAACTCAAGGACGAACTAGACAAACTTTTAGATGGGACAGAGAGAGAGAGAGATGATATGGGAAGTATTGCTTTTTTTTTTTTTTTTTGTATTATGCTGCACAAGCTTAGTTTCTTGCATAATTCCATTACTTGGTACAGACAGATTCTATCTGTCCCAAGCACTTTGTTCACTTTCATCTGCAAAAGTTTTTCTTACAGCTTCCTTACAGTATAGGTGAGTGGTTAACGTAAGGATGTATTACTGCATGTGTCTGCATTACATAGTGAATACAGATACACCATGTAGGTAATCATGTATCACGATTGTACTGGACTCTTTCAACAAGATAATGCCCCATATTACAAGGCCTGCATTATGCAGGAATGGTTTGAGGATTATGTCCAAACATTTTGTATGCTCTTCTGGTCACCAATCCCATCAATTATCCCGACATCAATCCCATCAATCACTTGTGGAATGAAGCAATGACTAGTCCATACCAGTGTCTCATTCCATTGCCAAACTCTGGGAAATCCTTCTGTCCAGCTGGCCAAAAATACCTGGATGGAAGAAAGTCCCAGAAAAAGGTGCAAGCAGTTATTATGGTGAAAGACAGTCAACAAGTGATTAGAAAGTTGTCATAACATTTTGGCTCATGAGTGTATTTGCAAATACCGACTGGTCTCTGTTATAAATCCCAGACTTCACTGAGAACTGTATGCTAAGGAATGTTGCAGTTCATAAGCCACTTTGGCTATAATGCGCCTATTCATTTATTGTATGAATAGATAAGAAATTCTCGTAACGTCAGAAAGGCCTGAGATCAGAAATAATTAAAAACTCCAATTTGCTTCAGAAAGTTGAAAAATTCAGAAACATTTGTGTTGTCACCGATATGATTCTCTAAATTTATTGGTTTCTGAAGGTTAAACAATGATAGCAAGGTTGAATTTCTGTCTTGTTTATAGTATGGACATTCAATGAGAATGTGTTTAACAGTCAGATTTATATAACAATGTGGACACTGTGGATCATCTCCTGTGAGTAAATGATGGTGGGTCAGATGTGCATGACCTATTCTTGCTCTTGAAAGGACTATTTCTTCTCGTCTTGATGTATGGACACTGGAACGCCAAATTTTTGGATCCTGTTTAAACTGCAAGAGTTTATTATTAGTTTGAGAGTGCTATCTATTCTGATAGGCATGCAGCATGAATGATTTGTGGATAGTTTGATGCTGGCACATGGATATTGGTTAATTATAGTTAGATTTTTTGCAGCTTTATCAGCCAGTTTATTGCCAGAAATTCCGGAATGTGCCAGAATCCAGCAGAAGGTGACCAGCTGGTGGGGTTCTTCAATCTGCAGTAATAATCTTCTAATTTCATTTAGTACAGGGTGAACTTTATCTGAGGAGTTACATAATGCCATAATTGAACATAATTCAATTTTAATGAGCAGTCAGAACAGAGATTTTCTAAGGCTAGTTTAATTGCATATAATTCTGCTGAGAAGATACTGAATTCAGGTGGAAGGAATGCTTAAATAGTGGTGTTTGGAAATACTGCAGGTGCTCCCATTTGAGTTGGATTTAGAGCCATCCATATAAATTGGAGAAAAATCAATATATCTATGAGTGTGAAGTGCATGAAGTTTTCTGGTATTTGATGCTTGTAGAATATTCTTTCCCCATTGATAGAGGTAAATGTCACAGGTCGGTAAAGGAGGAGGAGTCCATGGTGGTTCAGCGCATGTTACTACCTGTTACAGAATGAATGGAAACATTCCAAAACTGCATCAGTTCAAGAAGGCGAAGACCAGCTGGTTTTACTATGCTAGGTTTATTTCCGTAGAGGTTTTCTAATGGTGTATTGAATAGGTATGACTGAATTGGATGCAACTGTGTATTTTGAGAGCATGCTTCAGTAGTAGTGTTTTCCTACTAGTTTTCACGTTTTCATGAGCGTCAATGTTTTGAAAGCCCCAAGTGCAATCCTCAAGGCACTGTGCTGAACTGGATCAAGCCAGTGCAAAGCACTTGCTCTGGCAGAATCATAGACAGGAGTGCTATAATCAAGAGGAGATCTGATTAATGCCCTGTATAACTGAAGCAGGGAGGTACAATCTGCACCCCATGTTAGGGAGGACAGAGTTCTGAGTATATTTAACTTCTTTATACAGGAAGTTCGTACATTTTTAATATGGTCTAAGAAATTTAATTTGTTCTCAAGAATTAATCCTAGAAATCTAATGTTAGTGGACACATTGGAAATTTGAAGTTCAGGATCCAGATGAAATTTGCATTGTCTACAAAAATGGATAGCAACTGTTTTCTGCTGTGAGGGTTGATAGTCGTTAAGGCTGGCCAATTGTTGTATTTTATTAAGTGATATCTGAAGCTGTTGTTCAATAGATCTCATATTTTGGGAATGAAAGGAGATAGAAAGGTCATCTGCATAAAGGTAAGTCTCAACTATATTTGGAAGCTGTTTAGTGATGGAATCGATTCTAATAGCAAAAAGAGTAGCACTCAGTACTGATCCCTGTGGAACACCTTCTTCCTGAGTGAAAGCTGCAGAGAGGGCATGTTAGTATCATACTTTAAACGATCTAGTGTGTAGAAAGTTCTGAACAAATATGGGAAGGTTGCCCCGTAGATCGAGAGAATAAAGATCACTAAGTATGACATGCCACCATGTGGTGTCAAAGCCTTCTCTATATCTACTGAAACCATTACTAGATGTTCGTGTTTAATGAAAGCATTGTGAATGGCAAATTCAGCCTTGATCACGAAAACCAAACATGACCTGTTTTTTTGAAAGCCGTGTTGACTATGGCTCATTAGATGTTCTGACCCAATGATCCAGATTAGTCCTGTGGACAACACAAAGCTTTGTCATCAAGATGTTGTAGTATGACATAATAGATTCCATCTAGTATGGTGGCACCATTGTGGCATACAAATGTTCAGAATATGCCGAGGTTTGTTATATGGTAGAATGAGTGCAGTTTAAAAGTTAATAGAATGCTGTTTTCTACTGTTTTTAATTCTCTGGAAAGATGTAGTATAACCTGATGTTGCTGAGATTTCAGCTAAAGTATTGTCCAGAGTATTAGCTATTTCCGAGGGACTAGATAAATCTCGCCTATTACCTAAAACCATACCTTCTCCAGCACGGAGAGGGCTGGAGAAGGTATGGTTGGAAACTTACCAGAAAGCTGCCTAATATTTTTCCAAATTATTTTGCTGTCAGTGTTTCTGTTATTTGTTGATGCAAAACAGGTCCAGGATTCTTTTTTGGCTTTGTATGAAACATGCTTTTGCCCTTAATTTCTTATAATTTATCAGACTGGCTATGGTTGGATATTGCCGAAACAAATTCCAGGCTTTATTTTTTGCTTTTGTGCCTTCCTCATTCCATCAATAACTATAATGCTTTTGGCCTGGTGGATTTTATAATGGTATTGTATCTTTGGCTACATTTAGTAGAGGTTTCGAGCCTGTGACCACCATAAACAGAGGATTGTTTTTTTTGGTTTTAGGAGCATTAGCAACTAAGGCCATATTGCTCCAGGATATGCGGTGGTCATTCTCTGACCTTTCCGCATCCACCGTATTTGGTGGTGACGGGCTCGAACCCCGGTCTAATCAAGAAGCCTATGCTACGCACTGCTGCTCCTTCCCACCTGGCTATGGAGGCGCCTCCAAATACAGAGGATTTGGAAAGGTCAGGGAATGACAACCGCATATACCCGGAGCAATATGACCTTAGTTGTAATGCTCCTAAAAACTAAATAACAAACAAACAAAACATTTAGTAGAGGTGACGTGATGTAATCTGTCAGATCATCAATAGAATCAAGACATATTTTTTCCTCACTGGAAGATATTGATTTTTTTTTTTTTCTTCTTTTTGTTAGTTGTTTGCGCATCGGCTTCTGTGGCCATAATGCACCTCCCAAAGATTTTGCATTTTACTCTGATCCAAGCCCGAAGTGGGATTCGAACCTGTGACCCTTGGGTTTCCAGGCAGGCACTTTACCCACCTGGCTAGCCCGGTCGGCCAAGAAGAAGATATTGATGACTGGAATTTTGCCCAGTTTGCTCGGACACATTTCCATTTCCTGAAGGGTTGAGTTTTCAATACCTTGCATATGATTGGGAAGTGATTACTGCCCATAGAGTCGATTATAACATACCAGTCTATGGTCAGGACCAGTACTGGAGAACAAATGAAGAGATCTATTGCTGAAGTATGTCCAGTTGGGAGCTGAATGTGAGTGTGCATGCCAGTATTCAGTATGGCGAGGTTTAGTGCCTCTAAAAAGCTTTCAATGAGTCGACCCTGTCTATCTAATTTAGTAGCGCCCCTTAAGGGGTTGTGCCCATTAAAGTTCCCTAATATACTGAGGTGGAGGTATCTGTATGAAGAGGTCTTCGAGATCTTTTAAACGGTAACTATGGTTTGGCTCTAAGTAGATTGAGACTAGTGTTATTGAAATATGGAGAGTTATACAAATACAAACAGCAACAGCTTCTATTTCAGTTTGAAGTGAGATATGCTTAGTTGGGATCTTTGAATTTATTAGGATTGCTACACCACCATGGGCAGTAGTTACTGTATTACGATCTCTTCGATAAAGGCAATAGTTCTTTATCGAAGGAGAAATTTGTGAGGTTAGATAAGTTTCCTGAAGACAAAGAGCAACTGGAGAATACTGGTTAGTTAGATGATGGATATCATCTGTGTCGCAACGAAAGCCTCTGCAGTTCCATTGTAAAATACAGGCCATTATTTGTGTTTAATTGATGAAGCTGAATCTGACTGCTTTTTGAAGGTGACTGGCTTATGACATTCCAATTTTGGTTTATCTTTTTTGGAGAAAACTGGCCAACCAGTGTCCATTTCTTCTTCAGCGAAGATTTCTAAAATAGGATCTTCATGTATAGATGTGCTATCTGTATCCATGGTTGTGTCTGGGTATTTTTCATTGCATTTGAGTTTGTAATATCAGATGTAGTAGCACACATTGGAGGAAGAGATGTCACTGTTATTGTCAGAGGAGTAATTTTTGCCTGGTCTGAGAGTTTGGGTTGTTGTTTACGCACACTTGATTGTTGCTCAGAGAGGACAGTTCAAGCCCAATCAGAAATTGTTAACGGGAACTGTGACATCAGTTTGAGTGAAGACTATATGAAACTTTTTTGCATCATTGGCATAGGTCATATTTTTGATTATAATAAGTGGAACTAGTTTTCTTGCTTCTTGGTAGATGACTTTATTCTCAACCATGTATTTTACTATTTTTTTCTCAGTTTTCCATTTTTCACAAGTTTTGGAATATGCAGGGTGGTCACCTTTGCAGTTCCGGCACGTCATTTTTGTAGCCAAACTGTCACTCTGATTATGATCTGAGGACCCACAATTGGGACAGACAGGAACTCCTTTTCGTACAGTTTGAGAGTGGCCATACTTTTGCATTTACAACATCTCAAAGAGCTGGGAATATATGGGTGAATGTGGCAAAGTAAATAACCTGCATTTACAGAGGCAGGTAAGTTAGGGGTGTTGAAGGTGAGAATAATATTTCTGGTAGGCATAAGTTGATTGTCTTTTTTAGTCATTATATGTTTTGCTTGAATTACATTTTGTCCCTGTAGCTCTTGGGTTATTTCTTCCTTGGTGACATTTAATAGATCCCAAATGGATACGACACCCTTAGATGAATTTAGGGTTGCATGAGGAGATATTTTTACAAGAATGCCAGCAAAGTTTGTAAGCTGTAAAAGTTTCTCCAAATGTCTGTGGTTAGTAGTTTCCACTAGGAGGTCTCCTGATTGCAGTCTCTTAACAGTCTTAGGAGATCCTGCAATAACTTCCAGATGTTTTGGAATCACAAAGGGAGACAGTTTGCTCATAGGCTGACTAGTGAGGGAGTGGAAAATTAGAAACGATAGGCAGAGTCGCTCCATCCGATCAGTCTTCTGTCTCTTTGTATTATTATTTCCTAAGTCGTGATTGGAGTTATGGTCAATGTAAGTTTCTGCTCTTGAGCTTGAAGGTGGATAAGTATTTTTATCCATGTTTGCTCCTTTTGGCCCTGGGGGTTTGTCTTTACCACCCAGGTTACCAGCCCTCATCACGGGGAGGCAGGAGCAGTGCCACGAGATGACCAAGTGGCTATTAGTTGTGTTAGTGTCTTTCCTTTCCGGGCCTTTAACTACTCCTTGTAGAAAGAGCGAGCTACTGCAATATAAAATGAGGAAAACAGTATTCAGACAAACAGAATATGTAATGGCAAAAGCTCTTTAGATAGTTCGCTTTGAAAAGCGCGCTGAAATAGCTTGGCCATGGAACCCTTGGCAAGCCACAATAGAAAGTTGACAATGGCTTGCGTGAGAGCTTGTTTTATATTTGTTGGGACCAGTGGTGGTGGAAGTGCTTATGTCTTCTAGTTTCCTAGGGTGAACAGTCAGTCCTCAATTTACTGTAATCCCCTAATGCCTGTAGGAACCCATTAAAGGCCTTATACACCTCAATCAGATTACCGTGCAGGTGCCTAGTCTCATCTATTCTACATCTGTCTTTTCTTAATTTGAAGTTATGCCCCCTTAGGTTCGTAATCTGAACAAGTGGAAGGATCCCATCAGAATTCAGTGTGCTCAACCCATTCAAGGCCTTATACACCTCAATCAGATCACCGCGCAGGTACCTAGTCTCCAGCCACTGCAATTTGCAGAACTTAAGCCTCTTTTGGTAAGAGGATCCCTTTATTCCCCCTCACCAATCTTGTAGCCCTTCTCTGTATATGCTCAAGTAAATCTTCATCTTTCCTAAAATGAGGCCTCCAGACCTGTATGCAGTACTCAAGGCGTGGCCTGACCATTGCCTTATACAGAAGAATAATCACCTCCTTTTCCCTGCTAGCAAAATTCCTATATATCATTGGCAAAACCCCATGACCTGCCCTGGCAACCTCTCTGCATTGCTCAGAAAACTTGATATCTGCCTGCACAATTACTTCCAGGTCTTTTTCATTTTCTACCACCTTAAGTACCACACAGTTGGTACATTTTTCTGGGGTTACTTCTACCCATATGCAGTACTTTGCATTTGTCAAGGTTAAACTTCAGTTGCCACTTCTGAGCCCATCTGCCCAAATTATCTAGATCCTGTTGCAGTAGCACACTGCCATTACTGTCATTAAAAACCCTGCCAACCTTTGTACCATCTTCACACTTCGACACTAAGCCTGATATACCTTCATCAATATCATTGATAAATATACAAAACAACGGAGGACCCAACACCGAACCCTGTGGGACTTCACTAATAATATTAGTCCATGAAGAGCAGCACCCATTAATTACCACCCTCTGTCTTCTCCCACTCAACCATCCTTTTATTCATTGCAGCAACTTACCCTTAATACCATTCTGCTCCAATTTGTACAATTGGTACATGCTGATCCCTCTGCACAAGCAGCTGTAAGAACCTGATGCATTCCAATGAAATTCCAAAGATGCATTTCAAGGAGATGTAAAAAGTCTCATCCTAAGGAAACAAAAGTTAGGGCACCACAGTGAAATGCAGATTAAAATGCAACTTGATACATCACAAGGAGATGCAAACAAATGACCAGAACTTGATGCATCAGAGGTGTTTCCCCCTTTTGACTGGAAATTTGCTTAAATCCAGCTGGGTCCTAAAAAGGGTGACAAATTTCTCTCATCCAATTATCGTCCCATTGCTCTTACTTCTACTTCTACCCTGCCAACCTTTGTATCATCTTCAAACTTCGACAATAAGCCTGATATACCTTCATCAATATCATTGATAAATATACAAAACAACGGAGGACTAAAATAATGGGGAAATCCATTAACCTCCAACTCCTAAACTATCTAGAAACCTCTCATCTGATCAATAATCACCAGTATAGATTCCGTCAGTGTTGATCCACTAGTAACATATTGGTTTATGTTACCAATCTATGGACAAACTCAATGTAAGAGTGTGGTGAAACCTCAAGCAGCTGCTCTTGACATTTCAAAGGCTTTTTATCATGTTTGTCATAAAGTCTTCTAAATAAGTTTATCATAAAGTCTTCTTGTTAACAGGAGAGACTGCTTCTACAGGAATGGGATACACTTAAATAGAAAGGGTGCAAGAATATTTGCTGATGCTATCGAGGCAGTGTTAGGTAGGTCGGAAAACTGCTAGCTTGGGGGATACATGGACTAATAGATTAACAGTAGCCACTGGCTGAGGTGAAAGTGATTCTTGCACCGCTTCTATTGGAATGAGCAGCAGCCTGCAAAACAAGATGCAGGATATATCAGAGACTGCTGGGAGTCATTGCGGTACAAGTAAACACATGAGTTGTGTTAGGGTAGATAAGAAAAGGAACAGATGCATGTATACTAGCAATGCTAGCAGTTTCGTAAATAAATTTGATGAATTTGAGGTATTGCTCAGAACATCAAAGGCAGATATTGTTGGGATATCAGAGATGTGGTGTCACACAGATATAAGGAATGAAGAACTGGAATTTGGGGAGTAAAATGTGTACAAGGTACAAGGTATTCTTGTATTGATTGTGGCCTCCAGGGTTACCCCTATATACCGCTGTAGCATCTGTAGGTTATTTATAGCCGGCAAGTGTGTATAAGTGTGTGTGTGTGTAAGTATATGTGTGTGTGTTGTGATGGTTGTTGTTTGCTGGCCCTGGAATCTTAGCAGCCGGGAGGTAGGGAGCAAGCTACCTGCGTCTCGACTCCCGTCCCTAGCCATGTAAAGGCGCTCCAGGAACTACTATATAATTACACTTATTGGTTATTCATATTATATTCATAAACCAGAAAAGAAAGGTTTCGGAGGGAGAAGAGTTGGAGAAAAGAGACAAGAAAAGTAACAGTAATAAATAGAAATAAAACTAGTAGAGAAACTTCAGTCCATCTAAGGAGGAGCAATCTTAGAGGGACAAAAAAAAAAAAAAAAAAAAATCCTAAACAGGAGGAGTATAGATAAGAGCCCTAACTAGCAAGGAAGATAGCCCAATCAACCCTGCTAGTAGGGAAAAGAACAGAAGAAATTAGATGCTTACAGTAAATAAATTAAATCAATAAGTTATATACGAAACTATAATATGTACAATTGCATCACCTTGAAGCAACCAACAAGCCCAATTTCAGAAGCACAAAAGAGAATCACGGCGACTAAAACTTAGTCATAAAGAGAATTTTAACAACTAAACTCATAGTAGTGATTAAAGAAAATACATCAACTAAAAGTGATTGGAAAAATCAATTAAAGCTTCTGAAAGCAGGCAACCACTCAAGAAATAACAACAAAAGAATAGCTACTACATGCAATTAAAGGTAATAAAAGAATCGATCAATTTAACTGATATTACTAATTGTAATAATCAAATAGACCGACAAAAACAATTTATCACCACAAGAAGTGAAATAATAATTCTACCAAATTAAAACAAGAGAGAGGATGAGCGCTAAGATAACAACAAAAGAAGTAACTTAATGTACTTAAAAGTGATCACTCACATTTGGAGTGAAAATTTTTAAATGGTATAATACAAAATTGTGAACAATACAATTAACATAAACACTCAAAAACACTTATGAAGACTTCAATAAATAGACGCCAACAACCAGCAACGCTACAACAAAGGTATAGTCCACCAGCTGGAGCGATCCACCAAACAAAACTTAAACTATAATAGCATCTACTACAAAGGAATAGTTCGCTAGTAAAAGGCACAACAGAGAATGTATTAATTACCACAACAGAGGGTTTAAGTAAGTAGTCACCAGCAACAATATATACGCTGCATAAGCTTGCTTTCTTGCATCAAATGCCTCTACTAATGCTAATGCTTATGCTAATAAACAATAATCATATTTACATGATACTGTACAATAAAATACTATTGAAATATAACTTGAAAACATAAATCTCAACAGACAATTAATTTATGTAGGCAGGACAATTCCAGCCAGTAAAATGGATCTAATCATGTCCTCTTTGGCTGTAACTAAGTCCAATGATAAGCATAATCATTATGAGAATTAAATAGTCACAACTTGCGACCAACCAGAATCAAATATATACATAATTTAGCAGTAAAAATAATATATAAGGTGTTATATTATTATTAAAAATTCAAACATTGAACATACTTCAACAGCAACGAGAAACAACTGTATCATACACTGCTAAAAAAAAAAAAAAATGCACATAATTAAAGTATTATTAATTATATTGATAATGTCACATTTATTAATATATACAATTAAGATTAGCTGTGATTAAAGAGGAAATCGCAACAGAACATCAGAGCAAATAATTTAGATAATTATTATTTGATTATCAGAACATTTTCTGGCAGTAAAATATATATACAATTCAGAGCAGTAAATTGAGGCTAAAGAAATTTCCTTTAAATTTTTTGTTACATTAAACTGGAGACACTTAACAACCGAAAGTAAACCCAAGGTACTTACAGGTGACCCCCGCTTAACGTTGATAATGCGTTCCGGAAAAACAGAGCGCTAAGCGAGCGCCGCATTCCCATAAGGTAACATATGTATTTGTGAGTTGCAGTTGGTGCCATAGGATATTTCCTAATCAATAATAAACGGTAGTGAAAAGATACACAAATGTCGGTCAAAATATTTAATATTCAAATATTTGTACATATAAAATATTCTGCATTACATACTTATATGGTAACTACTTATGTATCAAAATTAAACTTAAAATTCCAATTAAAATCATGAATTTAATTGATGAATTTAATTGATGAATTTAATTATGAAAATTGTGTCGATTTTGGGTTGAACTTTGGCCCGCCTCCAAATAAACTAAAAGGGGTATTAATTTTAAATCCCCCACAGCGTTACTACCAACAATAAAGTCAACCGATCCTTCGCCGCTTTGAAACCTGGCATGTTTTTTCTTCTTTCAATATGAAACTTCTTTTAGGCATTCGTTTCCACAAAAGTCCTGCTTCATCTATGTTAAAAACTTATTGAGATGTATAACACATAATACCCCTCTTCAATAATTTTAACAAGTTCTTTTTTGAAACTTTCGGCTCCTTGATCTGCACTTGCGGCTTCTCGCTGGATTTTAAATCTATTCAACCAGCCCTTACTAGTTTTAAATGGTTCCAATTTTTTTTTTTTTAGGTGAGTTTTCATCAGATCATCATATAGGCTAATCTCTCTCTCTCTCTCTCTCTCTCTCTCTCTTTTATTATTTATAATATTTAACTTAACTGAATTCTGTATTGGATATTATCTCCAATAAAATTAGTTAGTATTTCCATTTCAATCCTAATAGCCGGCATAGCCCTTGTTGCTTGCAGTGGAACAACTATTTTTCCCATTGCTAAAATTAATTCTTTATTTTTTTTTTATAATTGTTCTTACAGTTAAACTTGCAAGTCCTAAATTATGGCACACATCCACTTGTCTTTGACCGGAATCGATTTGCTTCAAAATGTCTAATTTAATTTTCAAATTCAGTCTTTTTCTTACATTTGTAGTTTTTGTACTGTGCCTAGACGTTGTTGCTTTTTCATTCTTATCGGCCATTATTAACTCTTTAAAAATGTAACTGAGTTGGTTGCATTAATTACGATACAATGTTCAAGTAAACTGTCCATTATGCACGATGTCTAATACTGTACTGAGTGATGGCTAGACTTCGGATAAATGCATATAACGCAAATATTACAAGCAGTATACTTGATCATTTTTTAAAATTTTGATCTCGGAACTACATAACAAGTCACTGTACTGCAATTAAATTAGCGTGCGAGAAAATTTCACTGAGTGTGGGAATATTTCTCAATTCTGAGTGGGAAACATTTTAACCGTATTTTTTATTTTCATTTTCAAGCTATTGACTCCATCAAATGAAACGATTTTGTTAAATATGCCAAAAATGCAATCTGTAAAAAAGCGTTATAGTGATCTGTGACAGCGTTATAGTCAGATAGTGGTTATAATATAAGAACAGCGTTATAGCGAATCAGTGTAAAGCGAACCGCGTTATAACGGGGGCCTGCTGTATTTATAACATGAAACTTATACTGTTATAAAGAACAATACATTACTATAATAACTGACAAAATAGAAAACTATACAAAATTCAATTTACAGTATATAAAGCCAGAAGACAATAAACACGTAACAAATACTGGTACTAATTGTATCCTATAAACTTAAGTATAATTTGTACGCATCTTCGTTTGCTCCTGAGCACGTAAAAATTCTGGGCAGAGAGGGTCTTTGAAAGAGTGAGAGGCATTCTTCTTTCATGCCTTACAATTCGGGCAGGTAACTGGAGAGTTAGATGAAGGACAATCATTTGCATGATGACCCAATTGGGCACAGTGTCCACAAGTTTGGTCTTTTTGTCTACGGTATTTAGTCGAATGTCCAAACTGGAGACACTTAAAACAACAAGTTGCTATAAAGAAATCCTTAATCGTATGGGCAGCCCAGCCAAGAAAAATACGTCCTCAAGCTCCCAAGAAAAGTAATCTAATCTTAGGAGAGACTTCTATGATCCAATGTAACTTAGTCTTATTTCTCGCAGCCATTTTGAAATGGATTTTAACATCATTAGTTAATTCTTCGAGGGAAACAGTGGAATTAGAAAAATTTTTATTAAAGAGGTCGTCAAGAAAGTCCTGTTCTGAGGTATTTTGAGGTACATTGTAAATGGGATTCTTCTGCTTGTTCAGATTATGAACCTGAGGGGGCATAAATTCAAATTGAGGAAAGACAGCTGTAGCATAAATGCCTGGAAATTTGCTTTTAGCCAGCAGGTGGTTAATTGCTGGAACAAACTCCATCTGTTGCTGTGGAAGTTGATAGCTTAAATAAATTCAAGGAGGAACTGAACAAACCCTTAGAGGGAATGGTTGTGTGAATTTTTTTTTTTGGCTGATGCTACATAAGCTCATATGCTTGCTTTCTTACATCACATGCCTCTATTATTATTACTACTATTTTCAATTGATTCCTGAATCGGCTAGACAGAGTACACTGCAACAACCTACTTCAATTGCATCATACAAAAGAAACAAAATCATATTTCAGCTCCCTCAGCCACCAAAGAAGCTTCCTATGTTGACAAAAGAATGAGTTCAAAAACATAGAGAGCGAAAAAAAAATGCAGAGTTTAATAAAATCTGCTTCTCAAGATTTTGATAAACAGCAACCTTCTACATTGACTTCTCATTAAGAAGTTGAACCGTCAACATCACAAAATTATATTCAAGAATTTCCTGATGATTTCGATCCAGAAGATTTGAGTTCAAATGAATTACCTAAGGATTTTCAATTGACTTCTAAATCGGTTAGACATATTATAGTGCAACAACCAGCTTCGACTGCATCATCCAGAAAGAAACAAAATCATATTTCAGTTCAATTACCTGTTGTAGACATTCCAGATTTCAACAGTAGTCAGCATGAAATCATTTACAAGAATGTCGAACATGACCGTAACTCCTATAAAGAATTTGAACGACAATTTCTGAAAAATACATTTGGAGCTGTTTGTGATATCTGCCATCGATTATGGTTTGAAAATGATGTAAAATTGTGCACTCCATGAAGTTACCCAATACTTCTCCTACAATTTCCAACAGCAGCGTAATGACTATGAAGGCTTGTAATACTTGTCGAGCATCTTTCAAAAATGATTCCATTCCATCATTTTCAAAGAGCAATGGTTTTGTTTATTCTGCTATTCCACCTCATCTGCTATTCTGCCTCGATTGGATTTAGTAACCGAGCAACTCATTTCTCCTCATATACCATTCATGCAAATTAGAAGACTAAGACATGGTTTTGGCCAATATGGAATTTTGGGAATGGATACTATATACAAGGCACAGATACTATATATATCATACAGAACCACTAGCTCACGACGCTGAAATTCGTCCTAATAAAAAGGCCATCAGAACAACATGGGCAGGCACTGTGGCTAGATCTGAGCCCCATCCTACTCACAACACTCCATAACCATAGGCCAGTCATAGGTCGAATGAAAAATGCATGTGTAACAGGCACGTCAAATTCTTCTAGGCTCAGAGCCATGATGCCACATCCCAACAAAACATGTAAGAATTTTTTCATTTCAAGGCTGCATCCCCCTAACAACTCCTGAACAAGTTGGTTGGTTGTTTTAGGATTTTATGGCACATTAGCATCTAAGGCTATAATGTGTGAAGTCAACTCCTGAACAAGTAGCTAACATCCTCCTTCAAGACCTCTACGTCAGTGCAGAAATCACTAAGCTACCTACCAAGAGTAATATTTACGCTTCATTCAAGTTATCCTGTGAAGCAATGTCCATCGAAGTTATCAGTAACCCCCTCTTCCTGGCCAATCGGTGTTATTGTCCGACTGTTCTACCCAAGCAGCAATACCAGAAGAGAAACATCGCAGAGTACGCATCTGACACTCGACTGAATAGAAGGTGACTCAAGATCCAGGCTCTACACTGGTCGCACTCCTTATGCCATACATAAAACAAGACAGTCGGTTCTATCATCGCAGTAGACAGCAGCCCCATTTTACCCCACAGCCCAAATTCTCTGAGCAAGCAAGACAAGCTACGCTGGCCGATCCCAACAATGATCACAATGAGACACCCACGACCTCATGTGGTACTTCCTCTTTAGAGGTCCAAAAATTTAATTCAAGTGCACCGCTCTGACACTGTAAATGTAATGTATCAGAACGTTAGGAGCTTGCAAAATAAAATAGAGACTACAGAGCAAATCCTGCTAGCAGGCGAATTCGATATTTTAGCTATATCCGAAACATGGCTTGAGCATAAGCAACAGAACATAGTGATAGCTACACCAGCAGGCTATGTGGCAGAGTTCATCTCCAGGACGAATAGAAGGGGAGGTAGTGTTGCTATGTTCTTCAAAGATGCGGCCTTCAAACTGATCAACACTACCTCCAATGACTCACCAAATTTCGAAACCCTAGCCATCACACTACTCAGAAATGCATCCACAATAGATATCTGCGTAATGTATATCCCGCCAGTACCCACAATTGATATCATTACTGAGGCAGCCAACTGGGCAATTACCCACTTCCACCCCTCAGCTCACCATATTGCCATCGGAGATTTCAACCTCACTCCCCAGCTCACTGCCCACAAGAAGATCCTTGTTGACTACATGAAGTCAGCAAATATACACCTAATCGATCACTGCCCTACTAGAAGAGAAAACCATCTTGACTTGCTATTTTCCTCCTTAGCATGTATGACTGAAGAACCACCTGAGACGCACTACAAATCGGATCAACAACCTATCTACGCAAAATTAATTATTCCTACTCGGGGACCACCTGCCCGAAAAAACCTTCAAACCGCAGTCATCGTCAGCCCCAAGCTCCTTAACATCCAAAAATGCCGCAAGCCGCCACCCTTATACCTTGGCATGTCCTTGAAATGTGTGATGTCTCGCTTGCTGTAACACTATTGACAAACTGGGTAAACACCATTGCACAATATTCCGCATCAAAGAAGATAAGGATCTCATCTTACTCCAAAGCCTGGTGGAATCCAAATGTACACAAGCAGCAGCTACACCAGATCTGGAAAAGAACTCAACAGACTTCCGACTGGATATCTTATTCAAGAGCACGAGCGCAATTTAAAAGGGAGAAATCATGAGCAATAACAGCACACCTGGGCGCCCAACTTCAAAAAGGGAAAATCCCATAGCTTTCCTAGTCAGCCGGACCCAGCTCAATGGCTAGATCATATTACCAGATTCAATACGCGTGCAAGTCAACTAAACTCTCTTTTATGTCCCAACAATGAATTATAACAAGACATCTTGCATTCCATCACCATCTCTACACAAGCTGACAGCAGCGATAAACTCCCTTCCAGCGACAGCAACCGCAGGGGCCGACAAAGTGCCACAATTCATGGTAAAATGCCTCAGTCCATTCATCCTCCAACTGCTTAAGTCCATCTTCAACGGAATTCTAACCACAAGAAATTTTCCTAAAGACTGGAATAGCTACCTTGTCAGACCAATTCCAAAAGTTCGAAACCCCCACTCTACCCAGGCACTTTTGGCCGATATCTAATTCCTCAACGCTCCTGAAAATCCTGGAAAAAACTATGCTGCCCACCTTAATGAATCAGATTCTTGGAGATAAGCTGTCACAGATCCACAACGTCATCCGAAACCGATCCACAGTGAAGAATCTCCTTGCAACCATATGTAATATATTGTCTGCCTTTGAACAGCAAGAGGTACTTGCAATCACGAGTTCCTTGATATTGAAGTTGCCTTTGATGCCATCAACATTATTATTATTATTATTACTAGCCATGTAGTGCAAGGAAGCCTGTGGCTTATGCTGTACCAGCTAAAAAAAAATTTCCAAGTTACACTGAGAGAGAGAGAGAGAGAGAGAGAGAGAGAGAGAGAGAGAGAGAGAGAGAGAGAGAGAGAGAGTGTGTCGGAAGTAGAAGGGAATCACCAAGAAAGAGAAGAATGATGATATCCAGCTCAGGACCCTGGGTGTGCCAAGCCCATACTCACCAGATGTGAGCCCCTTGGGTTATGTCGGCACTCCTCCACTTACTGGAAGACCACTATCTAATCCAATGTAATATCCTCTGGTTCATAGCATCATTCCTCTATGATAGAGGAATGATGCTATGAACTACAAGTACAGTCGGTCCTCGTATAACACGATAGTTGCGTTCCTAGAAATCCTCGTGCAATGCAAAATCGTGCAATATAAACAACAGGCCCTATGGAAAATATAGGGTTAGGTGCCGACCACCCAAGATTGGACACACATTTTTAACCAAAACATTACCAAACACAATAAATAATCGTAATAAAACAGTTACAGTTGAAAAATGTAAAATTAATAATTTAATCATTTGAATTTAGATCCTTACCTTAAAAGGAAGACAGCTTGAGGGAAAGGGCTTGAGAAAGGGTTGAAGCAGCGTAATTATGGGGAAAGTGGCGGCAGGTTGTCATCATTATCGGAATTGGGAGGTGGAGGAGATGCCGATGAAGACTTTGGACGAAATGTGGACACACCAGAACTAGAGGGCTGCGGCTCATTTTCTGTCTCTTTCTTGGGTGTTTTCATAAAAAAGACATCTAGTTTCTGTTGTTTCGCAGTCTTCCTCCTTTCACAAAGCAGCTGCTTATATGGCTCCAAAGCAGACCGAATTGTATAAAGTGCTCTTCTGCTTCTTTCTGCATTATAATCGTTATCTTCTAGCCATTGCATACTTTTCTCAAATGAATTTAAAACTGAAGATAACTCTGAAGTACAAAGCGGTTTTATGGTGGTGTTCAGGCATTCAACTTCGTCATCTTTCTCATCTTCCACCTGCCCTCCAACAACAAGTTGTTGCAGTTCTTCAGTTGAAAGTTCTTCTTCATGAGACTGAAGCAACTCTTCTAAATCATCTTCCTCCAATTCCTCAAAGCCAACCTGCTTTGCGAGGGCAACACAAGCACAATGTGCTTTTAATTTAGGAAGCTCATTTAGAGGAGCGAAATCACGCTCCTCTAAATGAGGTGATTTAAAATCACGAATAAAATCTGGTAAAAGTGGCCGCCAAACACCATGTAAGCATTCTTTTGTCACTTCGTTCCAAGCCTCCACAATTATGTAAATTGCATTCTTAATGTTGAATCGCTTCCAGAAGTCTTTAACTGTGGTGCATTTTCGCCCTCTGTTTCTGCTATCAGCATCTTAAATGTCCGTCTTGTGTAATAGTGCTTAAAAACAGCAATTACTCCTTGGTCAAGTGGCTGGATAAGAGATGTTGTGTTAGACGGTAAAAACAGGATTTTGATGTTTGGTGACAGTTCAGCAAGGGTTGGAGGGTGACTTGGTGCATTGTCCAAAATAATTAAAATCTTAAAATTCAAATTTTTCTTTTTGCAGTAGCTTCGAAACACATCCTCAAACACATGTAGTAGAAGTTCAGTGAAGATCTCTGCCCTGTTATCCATCCTCTTCTGCTGTTGCTAAAGTAAACACCCAGGGTAGTCCTTGTGATCCCTTTTAATGCTCGTGGATTAGCTGCATGATAAACAATAACAGGCTTCAGTTTCAAGTCGCCACTAGCATTTGCTCCTAACATAACGGTAAACCTATCCTTAGCAGCCTTGAAGCCTGGAGCTCGTGCTTCCTCTCTTGAGATATATGTTCGTGATGGCATTTTTTTCCAATACAGTTCATCAAAGTTGAAAATTTGGTCCAGTGTATAGCCCTCTTCCTCAATTAGTTTTTTCAGTATCGGCGGAAATGCCTTTGCTGCTGCTTCATCTGCACTCGCAGCTTCACCTGATAATTTCACATTATGGAAAGCGTGACGTTTCCTGAAATTGTTGAACCAGCCACTACTGGCAATAAAGGGAGGTACTACTTGAGGGTTTTCAGCTTTATTTCTGAGGTCTTCAAATATTGCCAATGCCTTTGCTTTTATCGTAAGCAAACTTGTTCCTGATCTGTTCTTTGTTTGATCTTCTATCCAAACAGATAAAAGACGTTCCATCTCTTCCAGTTCTTTGTGTCTTGATCTAACTGATTTTGTTGCAGTTTGTGTTGTTCCTGCTATGAAAGTTGCTTTTATTTTTTCTGCATTCTTTCTAATTGTTCTCAGCGTTCCCTCATTTAGGCCTGTAGCACACATAATATCACATGTTCTATCATTCCGGTCAAAGCGTTTCACAATTTCATATTTTTCTTCTATTGATATTGCTTTTCTTTTTCTCTCTGAAGTATTTTCACCAGAACGCTTCCTTTTCACACTTTTTTCAAGTATTTTACTCATTTTTTTGAGAATAGAGCACAATTATAAAATGAACAAAAATGAGGAGGCAAGCTTCATATACATAAACACACAGCAAACAAGTAGCAACTGAATAAACGATGCAACGTCCGTGTACAAACTGAATAAACGCAGTAAAGGCGTAAACACACTATTCTCACATATTACATGCTTATGTTTTACTAAAGCACATTTCTGGAAGTCACTACCATAAAACAATAAAAACAATTTGCAGTTTCCTTTTATTGGTGGTTCCTGCTAGTGGAGTCGTTATAAACGGGTAGTAAAAGTCGATCTAATTACATTTGCAATAATACCGATACAGTAGCTGAAATTCTGTTGATTTTTACGTTATTATGTTAAATGTGTTTCCCCTTCCCCGAAATCATAAAAACAAATTTTCAGAATCCTCTCTTCATTCCTATTGTGTTGTGTTCAGTTGTGGTGATTTCGCCGCGTTCGACTGTCATTTATTGTAAACACAAAGTCGAATCGTGCATAAGCGAATTACGTTCGTGTTATATGCGACATTGTTCCCTTATTTATAAATCGTGTATGATCGAATTCGCGTAATGCAAACACGTGTTATACAAGGACAGACTGTACTACAAGTCGATGCCTATGGACAATCGCACAAGAAGGCGATCTCTGCTGGTGTTCCACAAGGAGGAGTCCTATCTGGCTTATTATTTACAGCTATCATTGCGCCTCTTGTCCGTAACAATGAGAAAATCATCACCTATGCAGATGATATAGAAATTCTAATGCCTATTGCTTCCAACAATTACCTTGAAGCTACAGCAAGCATTAATAATAGTCTCATCAACGTGGCCTCTTACCTCAAACAGTATGGACTCTCAATCAACCCACAAAAAACAAAACTAATAGTGCTCTCTCTCAGACCAACCCCTACAATAACCCCAGGGGCTCACATCCTGAAAGTGTGGGCTTGGCACACCCAGGGTCCCAAGCTGGATATCATCATTCTTCTCTTTCTTCATGATTCCCTTCTGCTTCTTTCTCTCTCTTGCTCTTGGGGTAATTCAGATTTTTTTTTTTTTTTTTTTTTTTTGGCTGGTGCAGTATAAGACTCAGCTTCCTTGCACCATGTGGCTAATAATAGCCCCCAACACGCGATGGAACTGTAATATCTGCCACTCCTACACATGCAGATTTGAGAATTGTATTTACGTTAAAGAGCCTCATTTAATTAAGAAATTCTTCAGAACAGTAATCTATTCTCCACTGCTCTATGCTGCTGAAGTGTGGGCATCAGCAACTACTACGATGAAGAAACCAATCCTCACTGCAAAATTCTGGCTACTTAAATGGGCTAATCAGTGTCCCACCACAGGATTGACATGTTTACATTTTTTATTTTACAGTGTGCATTATCTATTCTGATGTGAGCATTATCTATTATCTATGTGCATTATCTACTATCTATTAACTAATTATCTATTCTGATGTGAGCCCCTGGCCGTTGGCCGCAATGGGACATTTGTAACTTCACTTAAATCTATGTACATTGCATTCACTGAGTTGCAATAAAGATTTTCTCTCTCTCTCAATATACTATGAACAAATTATAAATGTTCCTGTAAATGTTAATTTGATGGTCAATCAATTGCCTTGGAGAATAGATGAAGATTATTTATTAACGTTCATATCAAATGTAAAGAAATACACAAATCAAGTTATTTAATGGGCTTGGTTTGTAAAGGAGATATAAGGGTTTGATTAATGTATCTACTTATGACTCCTTTCATTTTATCATCTGCATGTTATCGAGATTTATGAAGCATTCTTCGATGAAAACACGGAACACGATGATGCTCCTACCCGTGATAAAATGAGTGAAGCTATACCTATCAAAGAATGTTTAGTTGCTCATCAGCAAACTCCTTTGTGAAGCAATGACAAAGTATTACAAACAGCTCCTGGTGAATGAAATGTTCCACAAAGTTTGCTTTTTGACGAATATGCCAAGGAATTGGCCTCTTCTAGCATTTAACAGGGTCAGTATCGAGAATTTATACATAATTTAAAAGTTACACCATTTATGATGGCATCGAGTGAACTTCATCGTTCAGATCGGTGTGGAGTGGCACCGTCTCATCTTTATATGGCCATGAAAATAATGAGACTAAGAACTCGAGATTTGGGTTACAGTTGTTTTTAAATACGCTGGAAAAGACATAAAGCTTACCAAAGAACAAATCCAATAAACAATTTGGTGTTTTTAAAATCAATTCCTAATTCAATTTATTACTGGACACAAAGTAAAATAGATATGTTTGCGATGATCAGACAATTGGGTAAACCTACATTCTTCTTAATTTTGAGTGCAAAGAAATCAGTTGGCCTAAGTTGCTAAAAATTTTATACAAATTAAAACACAGAGGTTTGGATATCCCTGAAGAGCTAGCAGAAGCTCTTCATTTTATGGAAAAGGTGACATTAGTTAATGAAGATGCGGTAATGTGTGTGATTCATTTTAATAAATTTGTGGGTTGTATTTTAACTTTACTTCAGTCTAAGTGCTTGAGTCCATTTTGACAATATTATGTCGTCAACTATTTTAAATGAATCAAATTTCAACATCGTGACAGTCCACATACATTATTTTGTGGTTTAATAATGCTCCTAATGGTATGAACACAGCAACAATTATGTTAAATTGGCTTGTCTCCGTTTCTATGGAGAAGCCTCTGGTAATATCAAACTCCAAACTCATAAACGTACTTTTACTCGTTACAAAAGGATCCAAGCTACCAACAAACAGGTTTGTTATGTTGAAGCTCCATTTATGCCATCATGATCTACAATGACTCTAATTCCCAAGCCAAAAGGAGACACTCGATAAGTCAAATATAATACTGAATAAAAGAAATTGTAAAAGAATCTAGAAGACAACAAATATATTTGCATTGATCATTTCTTTAAAGAAAATCACATTCATCTGGAATCATATTATATCGATTTACTTCCGAGCTGGTACTACTCGGCCAAGTCTTTCTGAAATGAGAACCTCATAAAAAATGGCATAATCCCTTCAATCCTTTTGTGTTTAGCGTTTTAGTCTAACATGGACATTCAATTCATCAGAGAGGTATATTCTTGTGCTGCTTATGCCGCTGAATACGTAACTAAGACCAATCACAGGATTAGCAATCTACAACATAAAATTATTGAAATTATGAACAAATATCCCAAGTTTGACATTGTTGAAATTACAAGAAAATTAAGCACTGACACGATCATCTCTGTCAAAATTACTAGTCGAGAGGCTGCTTGGAATTTGCTTTGTCAACCGATGTCTGAGGGTTCAATTGTAACTTATATACCTACCATGCCCCCTATCGAGAGACAGTGTAATAGAAAATCAAACGAAGAAATGGAATGAGAAAACATGGGTGGTGAGTCTATCAACATTTGGAAAGAAAATTGGTTTAATAAGTACGAGAAAGGACCTCGGGACGTGAATATCAACTTCGTCAATGTCCAAAAATACTTTGATATCGAAACCATGATATGGCCAACGACTTGAATGAATATAAAAGAGATGGTTACTCTTCGTCTACCTTTTTGAGGTGAAGAAGAGGAAATACTTTCTGAAATGAAATTTCTCGCTTTGTATGATGAACATGAACAAGTTATTTTAGAACATCGTAAAAATTACGAATCTGATTTAGATATTCACAAAACTATGGAAATCTGTCGTGAAATATACCCTAATGACATCGAAGCTGGTGTAGCTGTCATTGGTGATATACAAAACTTTGCAATGTTGATTCATGAAGATGCTGATTCATTTAAAGATTTCTACGAACACCCAGACAGTGAAATGAACAGCAATCTTCGACTAGCAACTTTAAATCAGCTTGGTGCAATAGCAAAGAAACGAGAAAATTAAATGTCAAACGATCAGTTTTTGGATTTAATGCAAAAAGCTAATTTAAAACAGGAAGGAATTTTATTGTATGTCATTTATACTTTACTTTGATCTAATAGTCAATCTATCCAAATATTCCTTACTGGCCCTGCTGGCTTTGGCAAGTTGTTCGTGATTCGATTATTGATGGAAGTAAATAATCATTTTACCAGCACTGATAATATCTGTAATGCTTATATAACTTGTGCTTTTACTGGAAAAGCTGCTGTAGTTATTAATGGTACAACCGTGCAAATCATTGAAAATTTCGATATCGAAGAATTTACCTCTGTCTTAAGAAGTTGCTCAACAATATCGTACTCTTCAAATATGTACGTGTTTTAATTTTCAACAGAGTTAGTATGATTGGAGCTGAACTTTTATCTCAGATAGATGTTCATTTGTGGCAAATTACAGGTCGTGTAGATCATAATTTCAGTGGATTAGACATTTTTTGATTGGTGATCTGCGACAGCTGCCCACCCATACGAGCAACGCCTATTTATCAACAGATTAAGAAACATGTCGCAGGCCCCAATCTTTGGTGTGGGTTACAATATTACAAACTAAATGAAGTGATGAGACAGTCGAATTCAGAATTCTCGAGTACTGACTAAAATCAGAAAGTGTTCAGTTAACCGATAATGAAAATAAACTTATCGAGTCGAGACTTGTGAGCAAAGAAGAAGCGCACAATTTGTGTTCTGATAGTGTTCGTTTATATTTGAAACATAAATCTGTGAATGATTATAACAATTCTGTGTTAAATTTGCCTTCTGATTCTGTTGGGTCAATTGCTCAAGACATATTTGTCAAGTGCAGAGATATAGAATGTGAGGCTCACGTGCGACAAAAACTTAATAAAATGGCAGTATTAGACACCTGTGGATTACCGTGTGAACTACCTTTACTTATTGACGTGTCCGATGGTTTTTACTTATTGACGTGTCCGATGGTCTGGCTAACGGAGCTTTAGGAAAATTGGCATGTATTGAATATGACAAAGACTAATTGTATTAAATGTCTTTCGTTGAAATTTCCAGGATCATCTGCTGTGGGTCGACTTGCTATGGCTAGAGAAATCGATTTAGAAGTACCAATCGCAGGAAGAAGTACGAGTGTTTCGTTGAATAACAACAGAATGATCTCGGCTAAACAAAATCATTTTCCACTAATACCGGCTTGTGTATTACTATCCACAAATCTCAGAGAGGTACTTTCGATTTCGTAGTTTATCAATACGAGAAATGTCACGAAAAACAACTAGTTTATATTGCATTATCCTGAGTTACCAATATCAATGATCTTACATTATTGCTACAAATGGAGAAAAGAAATTTTATCATGGACTGAGAAATGCTACATCCACTCTTGCACTTCAAGCCGAAATGACCAGGTTGTCAAGTAATCCTCTATTTACCATGCAAGATACTTTATACGAGTTCATCATTAAACTGCAAGATCTTTCCATTCTAATGTTAAACTGTCAAAGTTTACCTGCTCACAGTGACAATCTCACTGATGCAGTCACACAACAATGCAATTTACTTCTACTTTCTGAAACGAGGCTAAATAACAAAGAAGAAGTAAGCATACTTAACTTTGATTATGTCGTTTAATTCAAACGAGAAGATCAACAAGCTGGTGGTGTAGCAGTTCATCATAAGAGAGAAAATTGTACTCATGTTGTTACTTCTCATATGGAAGTGATTTATAGACAAACTGTTGGCAAATCCATGAGTGTTAGAAATGTTGGAGACATTTGTACAGCTATATGCCCTCTCTCTGATGGTCAAACGATACTGTCGGTAGTCATTTACATTTCACCTAACCAAAAGATCAAACACAACACTAGAGTTTATCTATTTAATTTCACTTCCTTAGAAGACTGAAGAAGCTTCATTGCTAATACAATTTTCTCACAAGAAATGCAACCGAATACCAATGATACTTAGTGGAGATTTCAACGTTACTTTTGCAGATACTCAATCCAAACCTTTCACTGATTTCTTAGAAAATAAATTTAGACTAATGTTAAATACTTCTAGATCTGTATTGACTACTAATCATGGAACTATAATTGATGCTGTGTTTCAAAGACATTTACACTCTTCATAATCTCAAGTGTATGTTATGTATCATATTTTAGTTACCACAAACCCATTGTAAGTAAATTACCTATTGAAAATGTATTGGAACCTCAAATTCATAAAACTGTCAAAAAAAATAAATGCTTTATAATGTTAAACGAGTTTGGATTATTTTCATACTAATCCCCATTTAATCTCCTCCAAGCCAACAATATTTTCACATAAATTAAAAATACTAGGGCAGCAAATCTGAGTTACAGGACAGACAAGAGCTCTGATCCCTTTACTATGCATGAGATGAAAGAAATTATAAGTAAAATTAGAGTTAATAAGTGTTCTGGAATGGAGTTAACAGAAAACATATATGCCATGGAGTTCTTCGAGACTTTGCCACAAATTCCAATTCCTTATAAACCAAATCATATAGACCAATTGCACTTTTTAACTAACCTGAGAAAAAGCATTAGTGTCTCGTGGCTCTAAGAACATTAAAATTATTAGCTGGACAAAATACAATATCTTCCAAGCAGTATGGTTTTCAAAGGGAAGATCTTGTGAGGATGCTTTAGCCAATTTTATTAGCCACATAAAAAGTTCCAGTGCCAAATACAAGTTAGCTGTTTTCATTGATTTGAAGGGGCATTTGACTCCCTCATAGATCAATACATATATGAATAAAACATCTTTTGTATGAGAAGCAAGTAACTAGGGAGTGTCTGCAAGGCTCAGTCCTTGGCCCCTGGTTTGGAACATGGTATTGTATGACTGGTTAAAGCATTATTTTAAAGACTGTAAGGTCATTGCATTTTCTGATGATTTTACGATAATCATATCTAGAAGATAGCAGCAGTAGTAGTAGAGGAATGTAATGCAAGAAAGCAAGTATATGAGCTTATGCAGCATCAGCCAAAGAAAAAACAAAAAAAAAAAAAGACAGATGGAAGTTTGTTCCAGCAAACAACTACTTGCTGGTTAATGGCAAATTTTTGCACATCTATTCTACAACTGTGTTTCCTGAATTTAAATTTATGTCCTCTCCGGTTCGTAATCTGAGCAAGTGGAAGAATCCCATCAGAATTCAGTGTGCTGAACCCATTCAAAGCCTTATACACCTCAATCAGATCACCCCACAGGTGCCTATTCTCCAGCCGCTGCAATTTGTAGAACTTAAGCCTTTCTTGGTAAGAGAACCCTTTCGTTCCCCTCACCAATCTTGTTACCCTTCTCTGTACAAGCTCAAGCAATTCTATATCATTCCTAAAATGAGGCCTCCAGACCTGTACACAGTACTCAAGGCATGGCCTCACCATTGCCTTATACAATGATCAAGGGCATCATTGGAGTTTAAAGCTAACCTGACTTTACAAGATTTATACTAGTGGACACTAGTAAATAAACTTAAAATCAACCTTGGCAAAACTAAAATAATGGTTTTTAAGTTGTGGCTAGATGTCGATCACCCACCACAGATAAAATTTACTTCGGTTCAATTTCCTCTGGTGACAGAAAATAAGTACACTCAGTCCTCGTATAGCACGATAGTTGTGTTCCTAGAAACCCTCTTGCAATGCAAAATCGTGCAATATAAACAACATGCCCTATGGGAAATATGGGGTTAGGTGCCGACCACCCAACATTGAACACACACTATCAAACACAATAAATAATCGTAAAAAAATAATTACGTATTTTATTACGACTATTACGTAATAAAATATTGATAATGCTTTTGCTTCTATCATAAGAAAACTTGTTCTTTGTTTGATTTTCTATCCAAACAGATGACAGGCATTCCATCTCTTCCAATTCTTTGTGTCTTGATCTAATGGATTTTAATTACACTTTGAGTTGTTCCTGCTATGAAAGTTATTTTTGTTTTTATTTTCTCTGCATTCTTTATAATTCTTGGCATTGCCTCATTTAGGCCTGTAGCACGTGTAATATCACATGGTCTTTCATTTTGCTCAAAGCATTTCACAATTTCATATTTTTTTCTCTATCAACAGAGGCGGACTGACCATAAGCCTTAGTGAGGAAACCCTGGTAGGCCGGAGGCCAGTGTGATTTTGGCCATAAACGCTAGTATGAAGCGGCTACAGATTTTCCTGGGTAAGAATTTTTTTACACAGTCCGCCTCTGTTTATCAATATTGCTTTTCTTTTTCTCTCTAAATCTGTAGTGTCTTCACCAGGACGCTTCCTTTTTACTCATTTTTAAGGAATAAAGCACAATTACAAAATGAGGAGGCACGCTTGATATACATAAACAAAGCTGCGCACGTGTAGCAACTGAATAAACAACACTGTAAAGGCAGAGACATACTATTAACACCTCACTAGCTCACATTTTACTAAAGCACATTTCTGGGGGTTACTGCCATAAAACAATAAAAACAATTTCCAGTTACGTTTCTGCTAGTGGAATCTGTTATAAACTGATAGTAAACTCGATCTAATTGCATTTGCAATTAGATCGAGTTTACTATCAGTTTATAACAGTTTATTTGATACAGTTTTTTATCAGTTTATTTGATATTACTGATAGCTGGAATTGTGTGGATTTTTACGTTATTATGGTGAAATGTGTTTCTCCTTCACTGATAAACATAAATACATTTTCTGAATCTTCTCTTCATTCCTATAGTGTTGTGTTCAGTTGGGGTGATTCCACGTTTGACTGCCATTTCTTGTAAAGACACAGGCAAATCCGGTTCATGTTATATACGATATCGTTCCCCTGTTTATAAATAGCGTATGATCAAATTCGTGTAGTGTAAACACGTGTTATACGAGGACTGACTGTACTTTGTAATTGTGGCTGATTGTAAATAAAGTTTCTACTCACATTTGTTACATTTAGCTGAGAAAATAAAAAAGTTTACAGTTCTATAATAAGATATCAAGATCAGATTGGGGCTGTCTAGGAGGATGTTGCTGCTCTATTACAAAGCGGTATTAGTCCCCAAGTAGTCTATTCATCTGGGGAATGGTTCCATATGCTGGAAATTGTGTGACATACTTAACTTACAAAGAACAATGTTACAAGCTATTAATAGAACTTGTAGAAGAGTCTCAACTGCAGATTTATAGATAATAGTGGGTACAATTTCATTGGACATACATCATGTAGTGTGGATAAAGTTATAAAGAATTAAAAAATTGATACCTATAAATTACTTTGGTATTTAAAGTGATCTGCAAATTGATCCAAATGTGGAAAGGAAATGGTGTTGGACTAACTTTAATAAATGGCAATAAAATTGGGTTTTTTCAATACTAGGCACAGTTACAAGATTATTTATATATGATATGAAGTATTTGATGAACAAAGAAATCACAAAATGGTTTTCTATGGGAATGTATACATCATTTATAATAACAGGTCATGGTTCACTAAATAGCAAACTGTTGCAATTTGAACTGCATGAAACTGATTTATGTCAATTTGGTATGGTAGAAGATTGGCAACACATGTTATATGACTGTGCATTTTATGATGACTTTTGGTTGGAATTACAAAATAACATTGAAAATTTTTCATCTGGACATGAAGTTAAACTTATTGTCCAATAGTGTTTCTTTCCAGACTTTGCTATAAATGTAATTGAAATTGATGATTGTTGGAACTCAATAATCGAGGAGGTGCCACCTAGCTTTTTATTTTATGATCACTGCAGAAATTTCCTTGCTAAGATCATAATTTTATTTTTTTCTCTATACCACAGGATCTTCTCCCTTGATTGAGTCCCCCCCAAACTCGAGAATTGCTTCACTCACTGGTTTAGAAAAAAACTCGCATAAATTCTCTGTCTTATTACAGATGTTCTTCCCTCACAGGAAGGGAGTGAGAACTCTGTCCAATTACATCTTTAATTGGACAGAGTTTACTACTGAGACCAGCTACCTTCCCGTGGTGTGGATGAGTACCCAGGAATCATTTCTCCAGGTGACTGATGCTTCTGGGTAGCCAAGTGGCCAGAACAACACAATACACATAATACTCACAAACCTACACTATTTACATATCTGGCCCTTTTGCAGTAGTGCAGTTCTTTACACAGACAAGAGGCGGAGTTGAACTGATATTCTATGAGCCCTTACAAAATCACATGTCCACATGCACTTATGAGGAGGAGTGCAGACATGCTATGCATTTAGTGTGTGGCCAAGTGATTTGTATGCTCTTCAACTTTTTAAGAATATTTATATTTTCTTCTAGCTTATGAAGTTTAAATTTATACTAATAGATGCCTTACTGGATGCTGTTCCTGGCTTTCAACTATCTTATGCAGAATGATATCAGCTAACTTTTTATTGTAAATTTCTCTATCTGATATGCATATGCTTTTAGATGCTCGGCTAACTGCAGTGAGACACAAGGTCAAACATACCTGCTGCTATGGATCTTGCAAGCAGTTTAAAGTGTCATCTTAGCTCCCTGATGATTGCCTTACTTGGGGTTGAAATAAAGACCTTATTTTTGGTGACCTACTTTCTGCTGGGTGCATGAGACAGTGATAACTTTTGTCAAAGAAAAACTGCTAGTATTTATACTACTTTACTGCTATAAATCTCTTCCTCCATTTCTCTTATGGAAAATAACTTTACTCACACCTATTAAATGTTTGATATATTTAGTTAAATATGGATGTTGATTTGAAAAGCAAAAAATCACACTCTGACTTTGGGGATTTTCCCCCATTGTCTTCTCTTGCTCCTGGGATGCCAAATGATAAAGACATGTTATCAAATATAGATCACAAAACAGGGGATACTCTTACCTGAAAGATGTAAATTCAGAGAAAGGTGACGATGATTGTGTTTCATGAGGAAACAAGCTTCCCATGCTGACTGTTTTAATAAAATGAGTGTTTCTCATGACATTAATACAAACCATGATGATATTCATCAGGTTATGGAGCAGTAACCAAACTGAAAAAAGAAGGAGTTGTCTGTCTCATCTAACTAATGAGATAGGCAAAGTTTCTTTAGTTTTCCAGTAATTAAAGGTTATCTGTAGCTATTCAGGTGTTTGGATATTAATGGTAAGGCAGTGTATATTTATTTTCTTTTTATGCCTACATCTTCACTTGTAAACTACATACAGTGAAACTTCCCTTTAACGGACAGCCATGGGGAACGAAAATTTGTCCGTTAGAAAGAAGTGTCCGCTAACAAGAAGTCTGAGGGAGAAAAAAAAAAAAAGAAACAAACAAAAATCGTTAAACGTTTAATGTAAAATTAAATTAAATTATATACAGATTTTGCACAATATTTTTGTAAATAATATACATACAATTGTGCTATGCATATAATGACTTTATCTTAAGAAAAATACATACAGTAATCACTTATTTTCTTCTGCAACTTCTTCCGGCTGATAATTTTGTTTTCAACATTTTTGGAGTGAAGAAACCATTGAAAGTCCTTTAGTATCTTCTTCAGTGGCGAAAAACATTTTTAAATGATTGATTTGTATGAGCGCTTCTTCTATTTTCATCGGTGGTTCGTTGTTAATATGTTCTTCGACAGAATGACCTCCTTCCATTTCTTCATCCTCATGAGGAACTTCTTGAAAAATAGTGATGATAATGTCGTTGATATCCAGAGCACCATCTTCAGTAGTGAGGTTCGAGTCTATATCTTTGTAGCCAGGGTCACTTGTAGCGGAAGTATCGTACATTATCAATAGATGTTGAAGTTCTTGTTCTTCTTGGTGCTCCACATTGCTGTTCACAACTTCAATTTTTGCGTTTAAGAAGCCAGACTTTACAAAACAGTTCACGACAGTTTGTTTTCTAATTGTGTTTACTGAAGAGGAAATCCATTGAATTGCATCTAGGATGCTGAGTTTCTTTGCAAGGTCACTCACACATGTTACATCGTTCATGTTTGCAATGAGATGTCTTAAAACACATTTTCTGTAGTGAAGTTTAAAATTTTTTATTATCCCTTGATCCAAGGGCTGACACTCTGCAGATGTGTTTTGGTGGCAGAAAAAGGATTTGAATGTTGGACAATTCAATGTGAGGGTGAGATGCAGCATTATCCATGAAAAGAATAATTTTTCTGTTTTGACGAATCATGTTTTGGTTAAAGTGACTTATCCATTCGCTCATGATATTGCGTGTCATCCACGCTTTTTTATTAGACTTCCAGTCAACATTCAAAAGATTCAACTTTATGCCCTTGAAACAACGAGGATTTTGTGGTTTTCCTATAACAAGAGATTGTTCAAAGTCTCCCAGCATATTTGTACACAATAGTACAGTCAAGCGTTCCTTAGAAATTTTTCCGCCCTGGCACTTTTCGTTTTTTAGACTCTGTTTTTTCAGGAAGAGCTTTAAAAAACAACACTGTTTCGTCACAGTTGTAAATATCCTTAGCTTCAAAATCACGACATAAATCTTCCAATTTGACGGTCCACTCTGTTACAACCCCAGTATCAACAGATCCACCTTCACCACTTACGGTTTTCCAAGAAATTTTATGCTGAGTTTTGAACTTGTCTAGCCTTCCCACAGAAGCTTTGAACTCATTTACTCCCATAGATTTTGCAACCTCCAAAGCCTTTTCCCTAATAATAGACCCATTAATGTGAATTTTTTTAGCATGTGCACGACAAAACCACTCATATGTAACATTGTTAATTTGAAGTCCAACAGTTTTCAGGAATGATTTTTGAACCTTATCATTTCCGTGTTGCCAAAATTGTTTAAGCAGTTCATTTTTTTTTTTCTTTAAAATGTCGCTTACCTGCGTCTTCCTGATTTTGAATTTTGCAGCGAGATTGCGAACGCTATTTTTTTGCCGATCATACGTATTAATGAGTTCAACTTTATCTCTTAAAGTTAAATGTTTACGAGAAGACATTTGTACTCTTCACACGACACTGAACAAAACTGAAAACTGAAAAGACGAAAGGCCGACCAAATCCCCCCCCTGCACACACCGAATTCATCAGAAGTTTTACATGTGCCTTAAAATTCTTGAAAATGGGTTTAGAACCGCGATGTAAACCTTGATAAAATTCAGAGAATCCGAAATAGAAAATAAACACACGATTGAGGCAATACGTGGAAGAAAAGTTCCTAGAAAAAGGGCCGTGAGCTCTTCCCGCAGTCCGTTATGGGAAGATCAAATTAAGTGCTAATCTAAACGAAACAGTGCAGACTGCCTGTCCACGTCCGTTACAGAGAATGTCCACTAGACAGAAGCTGCAAACACGTTAAAACCAATAGAGGTGAGTTGGAGAATTTGAAAATGTCCGTTGTAGAGAGATGTCCGTTAGCAGAAGTTTCACTGTAAGTCCTTGTTGTGTACATATGTTTTACATTAACTTTTACTTTTTTTCTCACAGTTTAATTTTTCGAGGAAATATACAAGAACTACGTTACTTTTGTTTAGGGTAAATAAATTGTCATCAGTGTCAACAGCCAAAGTATTCATTTCTCAGACTAAATAATTTCAAACATTCAGTTATAAGACCATTATAGCACATACCATTTTTATGTTTATTTTCACCAATGATATTCACTGTACGTCTATGTCTGTTTACTTTTCGGACACTCCATCTGCGAGGAATATTTCTGTCTGGTTGTACATCATTATCTGCAGATATAAATTTTGGTAGGGATTTGACAAAAGCCTTTTTTAGATACTTCGCTCTGATCCACTGCTCTCTTTCTTGCCTTAAAAAGTAAAAAATTGATATGTGTTATGATAAGATTTGGCAAGCCAATTAAACTTAAGAAACAAAATATAATATTCTAAATGCTTCAAAATTTATTTCTGCAAGATTTATTTTGCACTGATGTATACAAAAAGGCACCTAACAATTTAACAAATTCCTAAAAAAAATCATAATTCAAAAAGTACCATATTTTAAAGAACAAATGGGCATAGTAACTATGATTCTATATAATCTAAAAATTTGGTTTTGTGTTTGACAGGATATTTAAAAGCCAAGATATTTAAAGACCTCATAGCATCCAGTAGTTTGGTGATGTAATCTTATATTTATTTATTCTTATGGGATTTATTCTTATATTTATTTCATCTATGTAGTTATCCAATCACTCTTTAAATTTATTCCAAATTAACTTAACCAAATTAATTTACTCTAAATTAGATCCATGCTTTATTGTGTAGACAAGCTGGGAATGAGAAAGTACTACCTCAGTATTTATTTAATTCTTTTCAACTTTTATTCTCCTTTTCTACTTCTGAAAGAAAACTCTGGTTAGTAGAAAATCTGAGCGAAATAATTCTGCAGCAAAAAGCTTAAAAAGGTTCTTAATCGACCACACCCTTGTACCACTGAGTAGTGATAGATATTTATTATTTTATATTTAGCAGCTGCAAACTAATATAACTGTTCACGTAACTGTATTGGGATTCTGATGTCTCCACAGGCTTTTAGATTTTAGGTTTGAGATTCTGTATTTTGAGATAAATTCAAGAGATTAGAACAATTGTTTAAACAACTGATTAAAATAATCAGTTCTTTAAGTCAGAATATAGCTGTTTAGTTCATTATCATCATGGGTTCCTTCAGTCTCTACAACTGGTTGGTAGCACTGATTATTATTTTTTTCCACATCTCTCTGTTGAGTGCCAGCTTCTTCAAGTCCTGGTATGGTCTTGTTGTTGTATCCTTTGCAGTTGCTTTATGAAATTGTTTCTGGGTCGCCCTCTAGGTCTAGTTCCATTAATCTTTCCTTCTATAATCAGGCTTAACGTTTCATCGTGTCTTAAGTTATGTCCAAACCACCTTCCTCTTCGCTCCTTGATTAGGTTTATCATTTTTCGTTTTTTCCTAGCTCTTCTAAGACTTCTTCATTGGTCTTTTTTTCAGTCCAGCTTATTTTCTTGAATCTTCTCCAGCACCGCATCTCAAATGCTTCAATTCTCTGTCCGTCTCATTTGTTTATCGTCCAGGTTTTGGATGCATATGGGTCGTGTTCCAAACATAGGATTTTAGAATTCTTTACCTTATATGCTCATTCAAATACTTCGTTGTCAGAATTTTTTGTTTTGCCTTGAAAACTTGTTTTGCTTGCCCAATTCTTGCTTTTATTTCATTGGTGCATCTTACATCTTGGCTCAGCATTTGTCCTAAATATTTAAATTTTGCTACTTGTTCAATATTATTATTTCCTATTTTGATGTTCATAGCTTTGGGGTCCTTTGAGAATGTCATGCACTTCGTTTTGATCATGTTAATTTTCATATCAGATTTAATTGAGTTTAGCTGTTTAGTTAATGAATCAGATTTAACATATATTAAATTCCAGTAAGGATTAAAAATAATATGACATGCAGGAGCATTTCTCTATTTCAGCATTAAAAATAGCAGCAGCTATCAAATACAAAATAACCTCAGTTTTAATTTAAATTCTTTGAACAGTTATAAAAAAAAAACAAAATACATTTCCCACTGATATAAACAAAATGAAAGGTTCCTTGTGTGGATATCATTAAAGTATATTTTCTCTTTGTAAGTTCTCCTAACAGGTCACCAACGCTATTTCAGTATATATGTGAATCGAAGATATTGTTTAAAACAATATCTTCAATACACATACAAATGGATAACTGCAAAAGCAAAACAATAACTTGATTTCTTATTTAATTTTAATAACTTGAAAATACTAGAAATGCCATTTCAGTACTTCATTCATCTTTAAACTTTTTATTATAATGATCAATTGTTATGAAAATATTAAATAATTTCTCATTCTCCCTAAGCATTAAATGCATGTAACTTCATTACAGAAGGCTTTAAAAAACATAGCTTTATATAAGAGAAGTAGAACTCTCTTTGCTTAAAGCAATAAAACTCATGTTAATTCTTGAACACCAAAGGTTTTCTTTTGTATCACTCTCTTGCTCTTTCATCTCTACATGATTCCTGTTAAACTTTCAAGCATATCTTGTGCTCTATTGCGTCGCTGATAACCAGTTGATGGAGAAATTGAGATAAAATATTGTAATAAAAAATATTTTATTACAATAACATATGTGGAACACTGGTATAGACAAATTAACATGTGGGGGGTGGGTAAGAAGCTATTTTTATTTTATTATTTTTATATATATCCTATTCTGCAAGGGGCCTTTAATTACATTTATATTATATTATGTTATTATTTTTTTTTTTTATATCCCCTTATTTTAACCCCTCCCACTTTAACACCTGACTTGATTGATCTCAGAAAATTCCCAGACTCACGGGGACCCCAACTATAATAAGGTATTCTTCCACTGGACTGGCTGAGTTAGAAATGACAGACACACACACATGAATGTAGAATATAAATTTTTTTATTGTCATATCATATATAAGAAAATTACAATAACCTTTAACAGAATACAGTATTTAGTTTGACACTTGTTATTATTCTAATTTTTAAATGTGTATATATATCTTGTAATTTACAGTTATCCTTGTTATCAAAAGAACTACTAAATCCTAATACTTATATATATATATCTATATATATATGTATCATTGTGTCTCTTCATGTTGCTCTACAAAGATTTCAGTAGGTCCGGGCATTTATTACCCTCACAACGTACAATCTGTCTCTTTGCTCCTTAACAGTCCATGTAAGTCAATAAACCACCATCAGCCAATGAACAGACAAAAATATAATTTCATAAGTGCTCGTTTCCCAACTTATTAGGAAATACATATATATTCATTCAAGAATCCTTCCTTGCAAACATGTCAACAGTCAACAATATCCAACCAATTTACTTAGTTACCTTTCCGTTCAATTAATCCACTATTTCATAATTAGGGCTAGATGCTCATTTAATTGTTTACCTGTTTAATCATTTTCTACCCCAAATAAGTCATACTCACAGCAATTTAACATTCACAATAATTCAAGGACAAAATTTTTACTTCCTACTACAGATTAACTTACTCTTAAATTGCATTACTCTGATCTCTATACTAAATTAAATTATCACTCCTTAAGTATTACACTCGTTCAAATATATATATATATATAGTTAGTACTTTGACATTCTCTCTTAAAACTTATAGCGTCCTCCTAGAGTCCTTTTCATTATTAAATTAGTTCCCCTTTTTTCTTATATTCTCAGTACTTATTCTAGAACTTACGCAATGGTCTGGTATTCCTCCCTGCTCGGTCTCTCTTCCTATCTGCTCGGGGTGAGGACTGGAAAACGAAAGGTTGCTCATCCGGGGAACACAGTAATCTATCCTGGGTTTCTCTACCGGGTACGGCACGGCTGAAGATAATACCGGATCTTATCTCCTTTCTTCCTCCATCTGCGTTGCGTCCGAGGACTGGGATACCTTCCGGGTCGACTAGTCACTCAACTGCTCAATCGAGAAATTTGCCTCTAAGGCGTTTCTTCCTCCATAGATTGCATTAACTTCTTCAAGGGAACGACACTTCCGACTCTAGACTTTCACAAAATAATTTCTTATAATAAATTCTCCCACTACAGCTTCCATCTCCCCAGGACTGCTTCCACTGCCCAACTTAGATCACGACTCCTCTTCTCACTCTCTTCACCACCAGAACTCCTCTCCGAATAATGAACCCAGTATCAATTTTTTCTTTCCTTCTCTCCTTTCTCTCAAAATTCCCACCGCTTTCTTCCTGGCCAATCGTTGACTTCCCCATCCTTTCCTTCGTGATCCTATTCGTCTCCCTTCCTTACCGTGGGCGTGTTTTCCTTTTCCTAGTGTGACCGAACTTCCGATAATCTGGAAATTACTGGTAATTTCTAGAAATTAAACGTAAGTTCCGGTCAGCTAAGAGAGTTTCAGGCTTTCTTTGTGACCTCACCCCCATT
The DNA here is from genome assembly GCF_048544385.1 of Mastigoproctus giganteus. Classification (NCBI taxonomy): domain Eukaryota; kingdom Metazoa; phylum Arthropoda; class Arachnida; order Uropygi; family Thelyphonidae; genus Mastigoproctus; species Mastigoproctus giganteus. The sequence continues at coordinate 101,762,735 of NC_143584.1, read as the reverse complement.
ACTACGTCGCCCACACCTGCTAGAGGTCGAACCGTGAAATTTATTAATAGGGCCACTTCCGCACTCAGTGCCCTTTCTATAGTGTATATGCTCCTGTCTTAAGTGGGATTTGTTTCGGTCCATTATGATTGCTTTTACTGACTCGCTTAAGGAATTTTTCCATACAACCGAGATTTAACTAACTGGGTGTGTTTGGACTAACCTTCGAATTTCAGTGTTTCTTAACAAATGATACTTGACTGAAACTAACTATATACGCCACAATTAATTCTTCCAATATTTAACAAACTTTATAATTTATTGTAAGGCTGGGTCCTTACATTGCATCCCTCTCCCCCTAAAAATTTATATCCCATATATATAAATTTTATACAGGTCCTCAGGCGGATGTGCCTTCTTCCAGGGCCTACTTATTAACGACAAGCTATCCCTCCTTCTTGAACTGCCTCTAAACACCCTCCGACTTCCTCACTCGCCCCTTACGCAATACTTACCTCTATGCATCCCATGGTAATCCACTCTTTTTCTCTTTCTCAGCACCTCTCCCAAGCTCGTGCGAGTCTCGCCTCTGCCCTCATCTCTGACTTGACGGGATGTTGCCAGTGTCTTCCTCATCCTCAGATCCTTGGGTGATTGGTCATTCAAGTATTCTCCCCCCCTAAGGTGGTATTGTCTCAGATGATTCTCATGCTCCACTTTAACTGTGTATGGAGGCCGAGTTAGCTTTATCCTATAATTAACAGGGGACAGTTTCTCCATTATACGGTAAGGTCCTATGGACAGTTTATTCCATTTCCCCTTCCCTTTCCTGTGGTTCTTCCGTAATACCCAGTCTCCTACTTCCAGCGTCTTGTGTTTCCTACCCATATTTAGCCGTGCTCTGTTCCCTTTGCTTGCCTCCAAACTCGCTTTCCTCGCATTTGAGCGTGCTTCTTCAAAATTCCTAATTACCTCCTCCTTATACTCCGTGATATCAGGGAACTCTTCCCTATTACCCTTGAGGCATAGGTCGGTAGGAAATTTTGGGTCAAACCCCATCAACAGATAGGCCGGGGTCTCTTTTACACTTTTGTGTACACAAGTCCGCACGGCGAACAATGCATAGGGCAATTGTTCATCCCAGTCTTTAGCAGAGGTATCAGAAATGTGAGAGAGCACGCTCTTCAATGTCCTATTGAACCTCTCACATAACCCGTTAGCCTCAGGTCTATAGGGCACAGTGCTGAGTTTCTTTACTTGCAGCATCTTACACAGCTGTAATACTAGCTCAGACTGAAAATTAGCCCCATTGTCAGTTAACATTTGTTTACTGCACCCATATCTGCACACTACTCCCTTCAGATATGCCTCAGCAATTGCCTGAGCTGTTTGATCTTTTAAGGGAAAGGCCTCAGGATATCTGGTGAACATGTCTATTATGGTTAGGATGTACTTGTTCCCCTTTTGTGTGACCGGTAAGGGCCCTATGATATCTAACGCAATCGCTTCAAACGGGCTTCCTGGGTCTAAGTGTTGTTGCATAGGAGCTTTGCCAATGTGCGTGGCCCTCATCTGGCATTCGTGGCAGGTTTTACAAAACTGTTCTATATCCTTATCCATCCCACGCCACTTGTACCGTTCCCTAATTCTTTGCAGCGTCTTCCTGTAGCCCATGTGCCCAGCCATCTTGTTAGAATGAAATGCGTTTAGGATCTCCAGGCGCATTATTTTTGGTAAGACAATTTTTTTTCTGGCCTTGCCCACCTTCTTAGCCCCGCTTTCCCACACTAATATCCCCCTGTCATCTAGTGAGTAACCCTTTCCTAGGGAATGGTTAGCCCTGGTCGCTTGCATTAGATCTCTCCTGATGTCGCAGCACTCGGGGTCAGTCTCCTGGGCCCCTTTTAATTCTTCCTCTTCCAGTACTAGCCCTGTATTTCTTTCAGTTGCTACGCATGCCTCAAGCACGGTATTGTTATCCTGCTTATCTTCCCCTTCTTTAATATTTTCATATTTGGCTCTACTAAAAAATCAGCCACAGTGTTTTTCTTCCCAGGAATGTATCGTACTTCTATATCAAACTCCTGCACCTGCAGGCTCCACCTAATTAATCTGCTATTCCTATCTTTAATGCTCCTTAGTATCTGTAAAGGCTGGTGATCCGACAGCACCACTGTCTTCCTGCCGTAAACTAGATACCTGAATTGTTCTAAGGCGAAGACTATAGCCAATGCCTCGCGCTCTATGGTAGAGTAGTTTTTTTCGTGAGGGTTCAGGGGTCTGCTGCAATAGCCTATGGTTCCTCTTTCAGAGTCCTCCCCTTGTTCTAAAACTGCTGCTATAGTTTCCCCTGAAGCATCGCAAGTTAACAGGAAAGGCTGCTCCCCATCCGGGTGTCTCAGCAGGGGTTTGCTCATCATCACTTGTTTTAGGGATAAGAAGGATTTATCTGCCTCCTCGGTCCACCTAAATTTCCTACCTTTCTTGGTTAAATCAATTAGGGGCTTCATCAGCTGGGCCCTATCCCTGATGAATCTCTTATAGTAATTAACCATCCCTAGTAGACGGCGCACTTCCCTTACGTTCGCAGGGGGCTTGGAGTTTGTTAATAGCTGCCGTATTTTTTGCGTTTGGCGTTATCCCCCTTCGGATATTACGTGGCCTAAATATTCTACCTCTGGAACGAGGAAACTGCATTTTGATCCTTTCAACTTTAGGTTTACTTCGTTTAACCTTTGGAATATATCCTCTAATAGTTTCAAGTGCTCCTCTAACGTCCGCGAGTATACCAAAATATCATCCAGGAAGCACAGCACCCCTTTTTCCAGCAAGTCTGCTAGGATGGTGTTCATCAGACACTGGAAAGAAGCGGCAGAGTTTCTCGCTCCTTGTGGCATCCTTGTCATATTGTACTTGCCGAAGGGTGTTGAAAAGGCAAAATACTTCCTGTCTTCCTTCCTAAGAGGTATTTGGAAGTACCCTGAATGCAAATCCAGCTTAGACAGGTACTTGGCTCCCTTCAGACTGCAGAGCAGTTCCGTTATATTGGGCAAAGGAAAGTCTATTGGATGGGTGACAGCATTTACCTTTCGTAGGTCTAGTACTATTCTAACGCCTCCATCCCCTTCTTAACCATTAGTAAAGGGCTGTTCCATTTAGACACAGACTTCTCAATAATGCCAGCTCTTTCCATTTCCCTGATCTCTTCCTTTAATGCGGGCAGTTGTGATTGCGGTATCCTGTATTGCGGGGTATAGATGGGGATTTCTTGTCTGATGTGCACTTCATGTTCTACCAATTTAGTGCATAGCAGATCAGTCATTTTCTTAGCGAACACTTGCTGGTACTGTTCTATTAACGCTCTTAACCGTGGTTCTTCCACCATCTCCGTCATGTTTACGGCGCATTCCTCCTCCCAATCTCTCACGCTGTCTCTATCCAACTCCTCTGAATTCTCTTCTGTTTCAGTATCAACTATAACATCTTTGCCAAAACTAATGCTGCCTCTCCTCACATCTATCCTAACGCCTAACTTCTTGAGTAGGTCTATCCCTAAGATTGCATCGTGTTTATGACTGTCTATTCTTTCAGATACCAAGTAGGTGTGTGCTACCCCTCTTTCACACCCTTCTAGTTTGATTTCGCTGTCGACCACATAATCCGTGCTGATCTCCCCCTCACCTACACCTTTCAAGGAAAACTCTCGACACCGCCTTATTCCCCTTTTCCCGGATGTTTTATAATATCGCGAGAAGTAATGCCACATTAATATGGACCTAGAGGCCCCTGTGTCTACAAGGAATTTCCCTTTTATTCCCCTTAGCTTCCCCTTTATATAAATTAGGCCGCTTATCCTGTCGGTGTTGCTTAACACTTTGCACAAATACTCACCCGTCTTAACTGAACTTGCTTCAGATTCAGGTCTCCATGGCGGGCGCTCTTGAGAGACCTTTTTAGTTTAAATCCCTCTGTTGTATGTTTCTATTATCGATCGCCCTTTCCCTGTCGTTAAGTCTCCATCTTCCTTCCCTTTCTCTATTTACTACTCTGTCACCTTCCACCAGTCCGTCACTGCGAGTTCCCCTCCAGGCCTGATCATGTCTCCCAGGGTTTTGTTCCTGGCGGTAGTTACTACCTCCCCTGTATCCTCTTTGGCTATTCCTGTGTGGGCAATATCTAGCAAGATGTCCCTCGCCCCCACATATGTAACACCTCCTCTGTCCATTTCGCCTATCTTCTCTGACTTCCCCTTTCCACCCCTCTGTGTCGTTGTACTTGCCTCTTGTGCTCTGCCCTGTTTGTGGTCTTTCGCCCCCCTGCCTATTATTTTCATCTAGTGCATTCTTTTTTGTGTTTAATTGCTCTAATAATTTATTTAATTTTATTTCCATTCCCGCTATCTGTTTCTCTAGCCCTTCTAGCTTAATTTCGCCTTCCCTTTCTTTATTACCTTTCGGTTTTGTCCCTTCTCCAGTTGATACTATATTTATGTCCCCTCTTGTTGCCCCCCGACCTTGGAGATCTAGCTTTTCCTCATCAGTGGCTAGTTTCATGGCCTCAGCTAATGAATTGGGTTTTCTCCTAAGGATTTCTCGCTTATATTTATCTCTGACCCCCATCAAAAACTGTCCCATCAGGATTTTGTCAAAGGCACTTTTTTCTTTTTCTGATACTTCAGTATTTAATTTTACTGTTAAAAATCTTTTGTAATAGTCCTCTATGCTTTCGCGATTATTTTGACTGTAATTATTTAATATCCCGATCCCTTCCAGAAACGTGATCTTTGGGGAAAATAACTTCTTTAATATCTTTTCAAAATTATCTAATGTTTCTATTTCCATCCCTTGGGTTTCCTCTAAATACCTAGTCTGGGCCCTGCCTTCCAGTTTGAATTCCGCCATCATGACTATTTCTAGTTCCGTTAATTCTTCCTTTTCATTAATCATTTTCAGTTTTCTCAGAAAATGTTCCACATTTTCTGATGGTTCCCCTTTAAATACTTTTAAAAATTTGCTTAACTTAATTGGGCCCCTATTATCATTCCCTATACTAACAATTGCTTCTCCTGATATCTCCTGCCCGTTGATATTTTCCTCCCTTTCTCTATCCCTACTGCTGTTCGCTCTCCTTGTAGCCATGACTTATCTTTCGAGGAGGGGGTTTATTCTAATTAACTAGCTATTTGCTATCAATACCTTTCTTATTCTATAACTTATTTCATCTAATTCTAAAACACAAGAAATTCTAATTCAGTACCCACTTTAACTACTTACTTTTTCACTTTTCACTTTCTGGCTCGCCAGCTGAATTTTTTTCTATCAGTTTCAGCAACTGGATTACATATATATATATACACATATATATTTTTTTTCTGTCGTTCTGAACTCAGCCTTCCGTTGTGAAGAATTATCCTGGCTTACGCTCGCCAATTGTGGGGGGGTGGGTAAGAAGCTATTTTTATTTTATTATTTTTATATATATCCTATTCTGCAAGGGGCCTTTAATTACATTTATATTATATTATGTTATTTTTTTTTTTTTATATCCCCTTATTTTAACCCCTCCCACTTTAACACCTGACTTGATTGATCTCAGAAAATTCCCAGACTCACGGGGACCCCAACTATAATAAGGTATTCTTCCACTGGACTGGCTGAGTTAGAAATGACAGACACACACACATGAATGTAGAATATAAATTTTTTTATTGTCATATCATATATAAGAAAATTACAATAACCTTTAACAGAATACAGTATTTAGTTTGACACTTGTTATTATTCTAATTTTTAAATGTGTATATATATCTTGTAATTTACAGTTATCCTTGTTATCAAAAGAACTACTAAATCCTAATACTTATATATATATATCTACATATATATGTATCATTGTGTCTCTTCATGTTGCTCTACAAAGATTTCAGTAGGTCCGGGCATTTATTACCCTCACAACGTACAATCTGTCTCTTTGCTCCTTAACAGTCCATGTAAGTCAATAAACCACCATCAGCCAATGAACAGACAAAAATATAATTTCATAAGTGCTCGTTTCCCAACTTATTAGGAAATACATATATATTCATTCAAGAATCCTTCCTTGCAAACATGTCAACAGTCAACAATATCCAACCAATTTACTTAGTTACCTTTCCGTTCAATTAATCCACTATTTCATAATTAGGGCTAGATGCTCATTTAATTGTTTACCTGTTTAATCATTTTCTACCCCAAATAAGTCATACTCACAGCAATTTAACATTCACAATAATTCAAGGACAAAATTTTTACTTCCTACTACAGATTAACTTACTCTTAAATTGCATTACTCTGATCTCTATACTAAATTAAATTATCACTCCTTAAGTATTACACTCGTTCAAATATATATATATATATAGTTAGTACTTTGACATTCTCTCTTAAAACTTATAGCGTCCTCCTAGAGTCCTTTTCATTATTAAATTAGTTCCCCTTTTTTCTTATATTCTCAGTACTTATTCTAGAACTTACGCAATGGTCTGGTATTCCTCCCTGCTCGGTCTCTCTTCCTATCTGCTCGGGGTGAGGACTGGAAAACGAAAGGTTGCTCATCCGGGGAACACAGTAATCTATCCTGGGTTTCTCTACCGGGTACGGCACGGCTGAAGATAATACCGGATCTTATCTCCTTTCTTCCTCCATCTGCGTTGCGTCCGAGGACTGGGATACCTTCCGGGTCGACTAGTCACTCAACTGCTCAATCGAGAAATTTGCCTCTAAGGCGTTTCTTCCTCCATAGATTGCATTAACTTCTTCAAGGGAACGACACTTCCGACTCTAGACTTTCACAAAATAATTTCTTATAATAAATTCTCCCACTACAGCTTCCATCTCCCCAGGACTGCTTCCACTGCCCAACTTAGATCACGACTCCTCTTCTCACTCTCTTCACCACCAGAACTCCTCTCCGAATAATGAACCCAGTATCAATTTTTTCTTTCCTTCTCTCCTTTCTCTCAAAATTCCCACCGCTTTCTTCCTGGCCAATCGTTGACTTCCCCATCCTTTCCTTCGTGATCCTATTCGTCTCCCTTCCTTACCGTGGGCGTGTTTTCCTTTTCCTAGTGTGACCGAACTTCCGATAATCTGGAAATTACTGGTAATTTCTAGAAATTAAACGTAAGTTCCGGTCAGCTAAGAGAGTTTCAGGCTTTCTTTGTGACCTCACCCCCATTACTACGTCGCCCACACCTGCTAGAGGTCGAACCGTGAAATTTATTAATAGGGCCACTTCCGCACTCAGTGCCCTTTCTATAGTGTATATGCTCCTGTCTTAAGTGGGATTTGTTTCGGTCCATTATGATTGCTTTTACTGACTCGCTTAAGGAATTTTTCCATACAACCGAGATTTAACTAACTGGGTGTGTTTGGACTAACCTTCGAATTTCAGTGTTTCTTAACAAATGATACTTGACTGAAACTAACTATATACGCCACAATTAATTCTTCCAATATTTAACAAACTTTATAATTTATTGTAAGGCTGGGTCCTTACAAACAACCTTTTTAGAGGTATAGAAATGATAATAGTAGCAAAACTGGGCCATAAAAAATCACTTGGTACTATTGTCCTCCGAACAAACATGACCTCGTCTACCACATTTCATGTAAGCATTGTGATTATACTTACATTGGATCTACCAGATGTATTTTAAACTTGAGGGTTAAGCAATGTGAAGTGTCAGTCCTTGCATCACTTGCAAATGCTTCGGAACCAGAAAATCACACATTCCTGTTTAATGAAGCCAAAATTTTAAATATTCAACATAATTATACTAAGTTATTGACTGCCAAAACTTTAGAAATGAAATTAAAAAGAAACTCGATTAACATTCATCATCCATTTCTTATTTCTGATTCGTGGTCATTCGAGCGCATGCGTACCAAAGACTAATCTCCTATTTATAAGATTCCGAACACACACAAATTTCGTTAGTTTCATTCCTACCCTGTGAACATGACACTTGTCGAAAAGCTTTGGTCCACTTATGGGAGGAAATTTTAGTGGATTTTAATTCATTATTTCTATAGTATTTTAATAGTATTTCACTCGTATTTTAAATTCGCTTTCATGACAAAATGTTTTCCATCACTAAAGATTGCTTGGGGGTTTGATATTTCTGGGGTCGGGTTGGGGCTCACCACACAATGGATGGTGTATCTCATGTATAACTTGATGTTATACATGAGATACGCTGATGAAATATGACTGGTAGGCAACAAGTCAACCATTGATACACTTCTTAATACATTCAATACCATACATGACAGGCTTAAATACACCCTCGAAGTGAAAACAGAGAATAAATCAACTTTCTTAAAGTTGATTTTATTCTGTTTTCTTACCATATACAAAACAGGAACAAGTTTAGCCACTAAAATCTATAGGAAAAGTACACATATGGATAAATATTAAATTTTTATTCACACCATCCATTGAACATCAAAAGAGCAGAATTTATAATGCCATTAAATACAGTTCCACACATGAAGATTTATCCATTGAGTTACAATATCTCACGGAGAGATTCATAGCCAGGAAATATCTGCCACAATTAATTGGAGAAACCTCTCCAAAGCTGAATATAGAATTAACCCAAATAATTCAAACTGTGATAAGAAAATAGGATTTCACATTGCCCTTCCCTTTCATAATCAATATGCTAAATACTGATTATGAAAGGGAAGGGCAACGTCAGCGTTATACACAGATATAACGCTGAAGTTTTCATCATACAAACTGGGTTCTAAGTTCAAAACACATAAAGAGACACACAAGTATTAGTATTAGTAACGGCCGCATGGTGCAAGAAAGCCTATGGCTTATGCTGCAAGTATTCGATGCGAGACTTTAATAACATCATATATTTGATAAGATGCGAATCCGACTGTACAGCGTGTTACATAGGAAGTACTACAGCAAAATCCGGCACTTCCAAGACATCTAATACACGTGTGTATTATCATTTCAACAGTTTCAAAACCAAACACACACACACATACAGAACTCACACAACGTGTCCATTCCTGTAATCATGATCCATTAATTGATTTGGCAATTACAGTTATTAAATTGAATTCCAATTACAAAATCCTTCAACATGAAGCTCTCGTTATCGAATGGTTTCAGTGATACACTTCATTATATATGTTAAACACTTAACTCCCCATAAACCTGTCCCCTATTTGGAACTAAACACGTGAAATTTTGGCATGTACTGAACTGCATTATGGGAAATAAACTTCCTTTTAATACTTTGCATTCTCTACCACACAATGCTAATTGAAGACGAAAAGTTCGAAAGTTGCCCGTTTACGGCTATTAGCTTTTTTCATCAAATACTTAACGTAACAGTGTTAACAAACAGGTCTTATATATGACAACCAAGAAACAGGATGTGCAGTTCCCTTTTTTTGAGCAAGTATCTTGATTCTTTTAAATTGTAATCATAATTACAACCACGCAACAGCCATGTTCCATTCATATTATTTGTTTCTAATTCACACAACCATGCTTCTTTAATTTTCATCACACCAAAACGGATCATATGAAGTGAGTACTGTACATTAAGCTTTTTGCTATTTTAAAATTAAGTCTTCAAATTACGGTACGTAAGGATTTCCTAAATTCACCACAGTCAAATCTAAGATTATTAAGGTTTTATAAGATCTTTGAAATTCTAATAATTTTTGATTTAAATTTTTATAATTGTATACTATAATTGTATTTTTGTAATTTTATCTTGAATTTGTATTTTGTTTTCTTATTAATAAAATTAATTATATGTATGAGTATGTATAAATACTACAATAAATAACATAAAACTGTTTATGACAATTTTTTTCACTATACACCAATTTAATAATCCTAAAAATTATAGAAAGCTAAAAAAAAAAATGGCCAGCATGTACCTACAGAACATTTTATTAGGCCCGCCATTTAAAAAAGGCTGCCCACTCTTGCACTAGACAAATGGGCTGCAAAATGGCAATTGAGGTTTTAAAATAAATGCAAAAAAAAAGTAGTTGTAATTTTGCACAGAAGTAATCCCAAACTAACAAGGCTACCTCTTTGATTGCAAACCAAATTTTACTTAGTTGATAGAGAAAAAGACCCGGGAAATGGGAAGGATTTTTTTTTTTTTTTTTTGGTCGATGCTGTATAAGCTTGCTTTCTTGCATCATATGCCTCTGCTAATGCTAACTCCAACATGAATTTTTCTTAGCAGTGCAAATAGGCTGCTGAAACAGCTCATGTGGTTCTGTCTGTGATATACAGGAACTTTGTTGATAGAAATAACAGGGTGATTATCTTATTGTATAAAATCTTTATTAGGCTACCTGTAATACTGGATACAGTATTAGAACATTCATTTTTAGGAAAAAAAACATATGTTTGCTGGAAATGGTGCAGAGAAGAACAACAAGATTTGGTGGGGGAATAAAAAGATATTCTTACCAAGAAAAATTAGAGTTCTGTTAATTGCACCATCTGCGAACTAAGCATCTGTGATGACTAATTAAAGTTAAATAAATTAAATGCTGATGGCATCTTCACTCTTTCTTTCTTTCAGACACACACACACTGGGGAGACTAATTTATATTGTAAATTGAACATTAAGGTTATTATTATATTAAAACCACACTCTTATACCATGTAAAAATTATTACAGGCAATTCCTGCTTTATGAGTTCCTGGGTTGCGAGTTCTTTTTTTCCAAATATCAAGTATCAACAGAAATGAAAATATGAACATTGATTGCAATAAATAAATGCTAACATTCATAAAAACAGCATTTGAAACCACATGCATAGCTATACAATACACTGCTACTATGCTTGCTTTTATTTGTTCAGGCAGAGATAAGGAGGGATGTCCAACTTGTAAAGAATTCCATATTTTAGATGCAATCAAAATAAAATGAGCCTGGGACAAAATTACAAAGAACATGAAGGGTTTGGAATAAACTCTGTCATCAGTTTATTGATAATTTTGAAGGATTTCAAGAACCAGCAGAGATCGTACCGCTTCTGTTTCAAAACATAACAGAAGCGGTCTTTTGAAACAGAGTTGGTCGTTAATATTGCTAATCAATTGCAGCTTAAGGTTTCTACAAATAACGTCACTGAACTGCTTCAAACATACAATGGAGATCTCACAAATGAAGACCTCCTTGAAACGGCAAAATGTGAAGAAGCTGAGGAAGCAGAAGATTTAACACCTGAAACTCCTGTTCATTACTTCAATCTCAAGGGGCTTGACAAAGCTTTTCAAAAAGCAATTAAGATTTCTGAGTCACAAGATTCAAATTTCGAGTGCACTAGAAAAGTTGCCACAGATTTAAAAAAATGCTTATGAATGCTATCATGAAATTTATGAAGAAAAGCGAAGACTGCCTTGGAAACAAACGTGAGTATGGGCTTGGCACACCTAGGGTTCTGAGCTGGATATCATCATTCTTCTCTTTCCCGGTGATTCCCTTCTGCTTCTCTCTCTCTCTCTCTCTTTCTGGGTAACTCAGAAATTATTTTTTTGGCTGGTGCAGCATAAGCCTCAGGCTTCCTTGCACCATATGGCTAATAATAATAATAAATAATAATTTCCAAGGTAGATGACGACACCTTGTGTTTCCAACAAACCAACAAGCGCCAAGTCAACAATGAATGAAGAATCATCAACGAGCACGCATTTAGTAGACGATGATGAAGAATAAACATTCTTTAACATTTGAATGACAAATAATTTCTTTATTATTATAATTTTCTTGATTTTAAAGGCTATGTTTTCATTTCTTTGGATAAATAAATCATTGTTTAAGCATAAACTATTGTTTTGTTGACCTTTATTTAACATTACTAGGGTCAAATCTCATTGTTGAGAACATAACCCCTGTTTTTAATATTACATCTATGGGAAATAAATTCCTGCTTTACGAGTGCACGCTAGGAATGAATTGACTTGTAAAGTCGAGAACTGCCTGTACTATAGTTTATTCAGTTATTTAAACCCATGTTTAGTCTCTAGAGCAAAGTTTCCGGCATCTCCCTCCCCCCCATACTTCTCCTTCAACCCATGCATGGTACTAAGTACTATAGGTTTTGATACCTTTCGTGTTTGGGGTTTTCATAAAAAAAAAAAAAAAAAAAAAAGTACATTACTAAATATGTAATGTATAGTGATGTAGGCTAACAGCCTAATAAACTATAGTATTAATGTTCACGTGGCATAAGAGTAATTTTAATATAACCACATAGTGTCCTTCCCTAACTATATGTAAATTGAACAGATATGCAGAAATTTACCTTTAACAAGGGTTAACACGTGAGTAACTGGTTCATGGAATAAACATCCACCCAGTATCTTAAAAATATCAGAAGGAATGAGAAAATAAAGTACGTTATTTTTTTGTTTTTGGCTGATGCTACGGAAGTTTCACCTCCATCATTCTGCCAATACTAATTTCTCAGACTTACATACTCAGATTCATGATCTAGTTCTGCAGCACCTCCACAACTTCTCCCTCATTAATAATCTACCTAGCAGCCATCACATGTCTTCAGAGATTTACCGACTCTAAGCTTCAACCAAGGAAATGTATATGTTTATAATTTCTGTTTTGCAACTTTCAGTCATTTCCACTTTCCCAATTTCAGTAAGTTCTTTCCATTCTCAGATAGAGTCATTGCGGAATTTTTCCGAACATAACTCATAAAACTGTCCCATTTTACTGTCTTAAAATTATAAAGTTCAGTAACTCCCTTTGTCAGAATGGCAGTCAAAATTATTCTATAAGTTTAACAGCCTTTAAAAGTTTCTCCACTCTAGTGATTGCAATACTGCGATCCTGGTAAATTTTTTTGAGTATTTGTCAAAAAAAGTACAAGTATTTCAGTATTTATTTAATTTTCAGATTTCTGGTTGCACTGTCACCTAGCATTGATTACGAATAATAAACACATTGTAGCAGTCTTGAGCTGCCAATGTGAAAAGTATTTATGTCTGATTAGTTGTGTTATAAGTCTATTATTTGATAATACGATAATATGCAGATGCAGTAACAATAAGAAGAAGATGTAAGACTGAATAAATAAAGCTGTAAGTTGTTTAGGTAATTCAGTTTGAATTATCAAGTTATTTTATCAATTGGTGTCACTTATATTTTAGAAAATAAATAGCCATCATGGACTCAGCGCATGTATTTAGAGGGCACAGAAAAGGAAGCGATAAAAATTCCATATGGTTTTACTACATACTAGAGAAAAATGGTCAGCTTGCGAAATGTTCAAAATAAATACACAGTGGAGGCAGATCTACAAGTGGACTGCAATACTCACTTAAAAATAATACATAACATAGATTTAAGAAAACAAATATGATATCTACTAATATAGATGACGATGAAAATAAACCAAGTCAATCTAAACAAGAAAAGCTACCATTTCAATCCCAATCTTTAATAACAAATTACTTAAGTGATAGAAGGAAACCTTGTTAGAAGTATTAGCTTGTATGACATCTTGTGAGGGTTTACCTTTTAATGTCTTTTGTACATCTTTTGACAGAAAAGGTTTAATTGCAAGACAATTTAGGAATTGTCTTGCAATTATTTTCTCAAATACTATAAGAAATATTGTTCTGAATCACAGTAAAATATTTGCGACATTTTAGTTACTGATATATCTACAATCACGGGTGAGGCCAAAAGTGCAACTTGAGTTTTGATGGTGGCACTACTTAAATATAAACGTCCATTCCACCAATGGTATCTTTTATAATATTGGATTAATTTGTGTGCATGGAAGCATGCCAGCAGAAAAGTGCTTTATTATTTAAGAAATTAGAAGACCATGGTCTCTGCATTTCTACATTGTGTGACCAGGGTATGTCTGCCAGGGGCAAAGGTTGATGACGTTGTAGAGCGGATATCATCTTTTAAGGGCACAAAAGGTGATATAGTTGTACACGTTGGCACTAATGATATTACGAGTAGGAGAGCGGCGGAATTACTTAGCAAGTACAGGTCACTGTTGAAAAAAAGCCGTGAATTAGGGTTGAACTTGAAAGTGTCTGCAATTCTGCCCAGACACGATAGGAGGGAGTATATGATGAGAGCCTTGTCGATCAATTCGGCCCTGGAGGGATTGTGCAAGGCTCAAGGGGTAGAATTTTTTTCAGCCTGGACTGTACTTGTTAACAGGAGAGATTGCTTCTACAGGGATGGGATACACTTAAATAGAAAGGGTGCAAGAATTTTTGCTGATGCTGTTGAGGCAGTGTTAGGTGGGTCGGAAAACTGCTAGTTGGGGGGGGATACAAGGACTAATAGATTAACAGTAGCCAGTGGCAGAGGTGGAAGTGATTCTTGCACTTCTTCTATTGAAATGAGCAGAAGTCTGAAAAACAAGATGCAGGATATTTCAGAGACTGCTGGTAGTCATTGCGGTACAAGTAAACACATGGGTTGTGTTAGAGTAGATAAGAATAGAAACAGGTGCATGTATACCTGCGTGTACACCAATGCTAGGAGTTTGGTAAATAAATTTGATGAATTTGAGGTATTGCTCAAAACATCAAAGGCAGATATTGTTGGGATATCAGAGACGTGGTGTCACACAGATATAAGTAATGCGGATCTGGAATTTGGGGAATACAATGTGTATAGAAAGGATAGACAGGACAGGAGGGGAGGAGGGGTTATGCTATTAATTAAGAAACACATAAAGTCCAAGGAAGTGAAGCCAGTCGACATCGATGGACAGGGCAGTGTCGAGTCAGTTTGGTGTGACATAAGCATAGGGAAATCAAAATTGAGAGTAGGAGTGTGCTATAGGCCTAATGACTCTGATGAGTATAATAAGATATTGTACAGGGAAATAGAATGGGCCAGTAAATCAGAGAGTCTTATAATGGGGGACTTTAATTTCCCAGATATTGACTGGAGTTTGTGGGTTGGTCACTCGCACACTAGCAAGACTTTTGTGGATTTATTGGATGATTGTTTTCTACATCAGCACGTTCGTGAGGCAACAAGAGGGAGCAATACTCTTGATCTGATTATCAGTAGTGATTCTTCATGCATTAAGAACCTGCAGATAAATGAACCACTAGGTGGCAGTGATCACAGTGTGTTGAAGTGGGATTTACTCAAGGAGGTAACTACCATCAGAGGTAAAGGGAAGGGTTTTTGTTTTCGTAAAGGCGACTATGATGGTCTGAGACAGTATTTAAATTCTATACAGTGGGACCAACTGATGATGTTACCAACAGCAAACTCAAAATGGGAAGCATTCAAGGAACTAATCTTGGAGGCTACCAGGCTTTACATACCAACTAAGAAATATTGTTCAAGGTTTAGGCCTAAATGGTTGTCAGATGAACTAATGAGACATGTGGCAGAGAAGAAAAATGCATGGGATACATACAAATTAATGGGTGACATGGAAGCCTATGATAGATATAAGTTGGTCTGTAACCAAGTCACAAAGGAGATTAGGCAGGCAAAGGCAGACTATGAAAAATCCTTGGCAAAGGATGCAAAGAAAAACAGAAAAGAGTTCTTTACATACTTGAACTCGAAAAGGAAAGGGATGAATCAGATTGGTCCACTGGATATTGATGGTTCAACAGTTGAGGATCCTGCTCAGGTGGCTAACAATCTAAACGAGTATTTTGCATCTACATTCACGCATGAGGAGTTATTCAGGAAGGAGAATGATGTAGGTAAAGTAAACATTGGCAGTGAGCTGGATGATTTTGTAATAACTGAGAGGAAAGTGGAGGAGAGATTGTTGAGGATAAACATAAAAAAGGCACCTGGGGTGGATGGGATCTATCCAGTTATATTAAAGGAGGCAGCAAAGGAAGTATGCAAACCCCTAGCCATAATTATGAGAGCTTCTTTGGACTCAGGGGAGGTACCCATAGACTGGAGATGTGCAAATGTAACCCCAATTCACAAAGGAGGGTCAAAGGCTGACACAAGTAATTATAGACCTGTTAGTTTAACTTCTGTTCCAGGTAAATTAATGGAGGCACTGGTTAAAGAAGCACTGCAGGATCATCTAGACAAGAATTCAGTTATAGCTCAGACGCAGCATGGTTTTGTTAAGGGCAGGTCTTGCCTGACCAATTTGATTGGATACTATGATGTAGTCACAAAAGAACTGGATGCAGGGAATAACTTTGATATTATATATTTGGATCTTAGAAAGGCTTTTGATACTGTTGCACATGGAAGACTGCTGCACAAATTGGAGCAGTGTGGCATTGGAGGCAAATTGCTGCTATGGATAAGGGGATGGTTGAGTGGCAGAAGACAGAGAGTGGTAATCAATGGACACTGCTCAACGTGGACTAATGTTATTAGTGGAGTTCCTCAAGGTTCAGTGTTGGGTCCGGTGTTGTTTTCGGTGTTTATGAATGATATTGATGATGGGATATCAAGTTTAATGTCCAAGTTTGCAGATGATACAAAGGTTGGCAGGGGCGTTAAGGACAATACTGACGCTATGCTGCTGCAACAGGATCTGGAAAGGTTGAACAGATGGGCTGAGAGGTGGCAAATGAGGTTTAACATCGACAAATGTAAAGTGCTGCATATGGGAAACAGTAACCCCAGAGCAACGTATCAACTCTGCGGTACTACACTGACAGTGGTGGAGAATGAAAAGGACCTGGGGGTAATTGTGCAGGCAGATATGAAGTTCTCTGAGCAGTGCAGACGAGCTGCAAGAGTAGCTCATGGTGTCTTGTCAATGATATACAGGAATTTTTCTAGCAGGGATAAGGAGGTGATTATTCCCTTGTATAAGGCAATGGTAAGGCCACATCTTGAGTACTGTATACAGGTCTGGAGGCCTCATTTCAAGAAGGATGTAGAGCTGCTGGAACGGGTACAGAGAAGGGCAACAAGATTAGTAAATGGAACAAAGGGTTGCTCTTACGAAGAAAGGCTTAAGTTTTGCAAATTACAGAGTTTGGAGACTAGGCACCGGCGAGGTGATCTGATAGAGGTGTATAAGGCTTTGAATGGTTTGAGCATGCTCAATACCAATGGGATTCTTCATCTTTCTCAGAATAATCACCTCAGAGGGCATAAATTCAAATTGAGGAAGGACGGATGTCGGATAGATGTGCGGAAATTTGCCTTTGGCCAGCGGGTGGTTGGTTGGTGGAACCGACTTCCATCACTTGTTGTTGAAGTTGATAGCCTAAACAAATTTAAAGCTCAACTGGATAGGTATTTCGAACGAACGGAGGGGTGAAATGGGAGTGGGTTTTTTTTTTTTTTTTTTGGCTGATGCTGAATAAGCTTGCTTTCTTGCATCATATGCCTCTGCTAATG